>NW_026919611.1:0-156045 GCF_032062105.1 Saccostrea cuccullata
GCTATTTCTTATAACCATGGTTTAGGATAAGTTTTCCCTGATGCAAAACCAAGGGTTGAAGTCGTCGTATTTCCACTTGTAGTCATGTTGTATTCTACTGTGAGATGCAAACAAAAGCAATTTCAATTGACGTTTGAGGAAACCTCATTTAAAAAAAAACTATACTCAATGTAACGTAATTGCGACGCGGCAATCCAAAGAATCCTTTACATTTCATAAATCTTTTTGGTAGAAGTTTCGTTCATCTAAACGCTCAGATGACCTTCTAGAACCCGACTTGCTTAATGGCGGAGTACACGTAGACGCCCCGCCATCTTGGACACGCTTCAGATTTTTAAATGCGAATATCTAGTGTGTGGATTGATCAATTCTAAAATAAATTATATATTACGCCTTTCCAGTAGGGCCTCTATTAACATTAATTATATCAAAGAAAAATATTGAAAAACAAAAAAAGTTGAAAAAGTGCACATTTGAAATTCATTTCCTGTAGTGACCGGAAGTACTGACGACGCAAACGAAGGCAAAATTGCACATCTATAACTCATGGTCTATCATCTCTAACAAGTCTCCAGTTAATATCTTTAGCCGTTTTCGAGAACATTCGAAGACAAAATTGCATTTTAAAATCAGGAAATTGCCCATAACTTGGCACTAGTAGCATATTTTCCAACAAACGGAATTTTATATAAAATTCATATAGTGAGCTATTATTCATGAAATTTTCATTGAATTCCAAAGAATAGTTTACGAGAAATCGCCTGCACAAAATTTTGTCTAAAAAAAAAAGAATAATAATAATAATAATAATAATAATAATAATAAGAAACAATAGAATCACTATAAGGTCTTCCGTGAAGACGGAAGACCTTAAATAGCCTAATATATCAATCAAAGGTAAACAGAACTCAAAAAAATATAGATGTTTTCATCTACACAATGAGATTATAATTTACAACAGAAGAAAACGAGTAACGTGCAGAACTTCATCTTTAAAAAACAACAACATAAAAGTAGTCAAATGATTCAATGATAAAAAATGTCAGAATATACAACACAACAAGTAATGCACAGGTCTTCATCTTCAAAATCAAATATTTTTGGTACAGTAAAATAATTCAATGATCAATAAAAGTAATAGATGATTTATGAAATGTTACACTTAACTCCCAGGTCTTAACACGTGAAATAAAACAAATCCAAACTTCCTTTTTTTTCTAAATTGTATTTTCGACGTTATATTCATTGAAATAATTATATTAGATATAATATTTTTTGTAATCAAAATAATATTTATCCAATTAAAAGAATACTTAGAATAAATAAAGAATATATATCATGTCTTATATCTTTTTCGTCAAACTTGATTATGGTTTATTTAAGACCGGTGCGGGGGGGGGGGGGTATTTGTAACAAAAACAAAGAATTATTGAAAGTCCTACAAATACAGCGTTTTTTTTAATGTCCTATTTACATATGAAAATATCATATCCTTTTCAGGGATAAATTTTCATTTTCAAAATGACTACATAAAGACATTACAATAGCTTTCCTTCTCTTATGTTCTGCAGAAGTAGATAACCGTTACCCTTCAGGTTGATAATGATGCCAATCGATTTGTGGAAAATGTAATTTTACGTACAGATCATAAATTTGAATCCAAATAAAATTCTTTGGTCTAGTTTGAATTAAAAAATAAAGTATAAACTTACCTTCAAACTTGGCTATAAACTTCGGTGTTTTGGAAGTGTAACGTCACAGTTGTTCCTTTGTCCAGCATGTTATAAGAGTCATACGTATTTTTATATGAATCATACGTAAATTTCATTGGATTTCAGGATATAGTGATAAACTGACGTGTAACTTTATAATATACCCTCAGGGAAGATAATGCCATATGCCATTTTTAAAATTATCAGTATTGTGCAGGTGCTAAACACTGGAATAATTTTAGGAAAGAAAGGCAGGAGGATAAAATTGATGAAAAGAGAAGAGAGAGCCTACATTGACATGTTTAAGAACAAAAATAGATCAAATGCATGCTGTCTAACCTCCCTTGTTTTCACTGCTTTGTAACGATAACATTAGTAGATTTATAATAGTCATTTTGTTTTTAGAATTATTCCAATATAGATATACAAAATAAAAAATGTGAATCTGATAAATATGAAAGGTTTCCACATTATTAAAATTTCATCACCTTCAGTCAGCATCCCTCACTGCTCAATGACACTGAGGGCCCAGTATAAGTCAACATTTAAAATTTAATTCATGGGGGTCAATGTTCGTGGATGAGCAAAACTTGTTCTTGGGGACGTAATTTCGTGGGTTAGACGTTAAACAATGGTTGAATGAATCAATGAAGGAATAGGAGATAACAAACAGTATTCAGTCTCAAAGTCCATAAAACAATACAAAATAAGAGCAGAGAAAACAGGGACCCCAAAAACAACAGAGGTTGGATCAGGTGCCATGAAGGAGTGAGCATCCCCTGCCAACCGGTCACACCCGCCGTGTACATTAACAAAATAAACGTTCGTGGGAATATATATTCGAGGGTAAGGGTGACCCACGAAATCCAAGAACATTGCCCCCCCACCCCCACCCCTCCACAAACAATGATGATTCTACAGTTCTCATAAAAATCCATTGCTTACATCCTAGGTAGCCTGTGCAAAGAAACACGAAAACAAATGGGGGTCGTTTCACATACACAGATGTAAAAAATTATTCTCATCCTCTGTAAACTTTTATATAAAATCATCTGTATTATCTGGATGTTTAAAATATAAGGAAATGATAACCCAAACGTAATATTCAATGGGTTATAAACCCCCATGAAAGAAAAAAAGGGGGGATACTTTTTGATCAGTTTTATTGTGCCTTTTTCCGTCTAGAAAATGAAATAACCAATATATTTAGAAAAAAAATATTTCCCCATTGTTTTTATATTTGTTTTTTTTTCATAAAAACGATCATGATATCATTAATATCAACATATGTCTATGATATATATAATTCAAATTGTCCTACGCACACTTGGTGTGGATTATAGAGGGATAACCGTGGATCTATACCCCGAAATTTTTTAGTTTAAATGGCTAATAAAAAATCTTTCTGACAATGTTTACTATCTAACTTTAATCATTTAGGAGGCAAATCTTCGAAAACCCAATCCTCTGAAAATAATCTTAAAGGCCGATGGAAAATTTGAAATTTCATTTCGAATTTAATGACCTTTTTTATGTTGCCTCCAGATTGTTTGCTTATGATGTTTCTTGCAGAAGGTCAAATTATAAAGTTTAAAATCCTTGTTTATCTTCCATTGACATGTGTGAAATCCTGCCATATTGATATATTGGTACATCCAATCTCTTTAATCATAATACAGAGAACTAAGCATGCGCGTCAGGGATGCATTGAACATTTAATATCAACATATGCACGAATGTGGTATTTCAAAACTAACGTGTTCATTTATCATTCTCTTTCATGAAACATAGTTTCAGTGTTTTGCATGACTTTGACATTTAAAATATAACGTGATAAACAAATTTCTCATTTTTTTTTTAATTAACTTAGCCGTACATGTACAGACCTGGTGTATTTTGATTGGCATTATTCGTTAGGTTTTTATTTTTTTATTTATTAAATCTGATAATAATTCGTAATTGAACGTAGGACAGACGTCGAGTGTGTATGGTTGACAGGGAATTCATACACATTCTGGGCATTCGATCCCATCACAGTGTTTGTAGGTTGTCAGTATTTTCTCTTTGTTCACGACTTCTTTTGTTTACAAAATCTTAGAGATGTATCACTATTTTTTTTTAACTTTGAAATTGTAATACACAACTTAGTCATCTAGGATTGAAAAATTTTGCGTAAAAAATTTCAATAATTTAAATCTCTACAGAAATGACCGTCATATTTAAAATCCAATTTCTTTAAGTAATATTGAAAATGTATTATAAAAGACCACATCCAAGATATAAAAATTAATATATATAAGAATTGAATTTTTAAGAGAAACATAACCAAATTTAACAAAACAAGGCAACAAAAAAAAAATACTCTTAAGATTATTGTGAAAATTTTAAATTTATTTGAAAATCTTAATTTCAAATGGAGTTTATATACCATACAAAGTGAAAAATTTTAGCGAGTCGCAAATTTAGCGATTTGTCCTCAAAAGTTGATATTTTATTTTAAGCGACATGTAATTGCTAATAAGGTGCAATTAATTTTTTGGGATATTCAATTTTAGCGATCTTGGCACTTTCGCTAATAATGCCAAAATTCTTAGCTTAAAATTCTGCTTATACGGTAATTAAATCAAATATATAGAATCCTTTCATACAATACCTGGAATTAATAAACAAACAAAACATTTTATTGGTGTTTTATCATACTGTTTCTGTAGTAAAATTGGAACACGGAAATTTTCGTTAATAATTCTGTTTGGTCATCAACAAAGTTTTTGGTAAAAAAAAAAACACTCCAATTTTACATAATGGTACCCAGAAGTTGATGTTTAAAGAGACAATGGAGTTCTTCATTAACACGTAGGCTTCAGTGGCCAGGTCTTTAAATAAACTTTTGGAATTTTGATTGGCAGCGAAGGTAAAGAATATAAAATCTCTCAACTCTTATAGAATTTTGTAAATGTTCAGATACCGTAACATTGAACATATGTTTGCCAAAAGATTTTAGAAACATGAATTATATGATATATTATTTACATACTAAATATAAATATGATAAACAGTCAAGCTTATTCCCAGTGTTTTTGATACAAAATATTCTTGAAAATTGGTAGAAAATCGTGTAAAATAAAAAAGTCAGAAATTACTATGATCCTTGTGAAAACTATTAATTTAAATCATTCTGATTTATGCACAGCATACCAGGGGTCAAGGGGGTTTAATTCTAGATTGTCATTTAATATACACCAATTGGAATTTTGGGTTTGATTAGTAGTTTTTGAGTAAAAAAGATGCATCGATATAAATACCAGATCTTGCTTGTTATTAACAAAAATTTCATCCTGTTTCACTTTGTTTTTCATAACTGTTGGCTTTTATATAGGTAGAATTTCTGTTTTACACTAATCTGTTATTATACAGTAAACATATCTATTTCCACGGCTCAAAATGTGGAGCTCTCCACCAGGAAAATGTGGAATCTCCAAATGATTGAAAAATTATCGAGAGGGGAATTAAACAGCAAACAAACAAAATTCCATGGCATCATATTTTTGCATAATCAAAGCTGTAGATCTCAAAGATCAATACGCTGATAAAAAACCAGATTACTTTGTCTCTTATTGTACTTTTCAAACTATCGTTCAGAATATTGTGACAATCTGTTATCTTACAAAGCGAAATTTATTACAGGTGGAAAAGTTTGTGTACTGTATTTTGTAATGAGAGTTTTTATTTGATTAAATGTGCTGGTCGAAAATCGTGCAGACATGTCGATTATATGATTTGAAATAGCAATTATCATTTATCATAACAAATCCAAAGATACAACACTGTTCAGATCTAATTCATTTAACTGTCCTTGGAGTTTATTTCAGCTGTTCACAAAACCAAAGGAGTGAGCGCCCCCTGTCGACCGGTTCCATCCACCATGAACACCTTGTCATAATTTGGAAAACAAAAAAATATATATATAAAGAATTAAACTTGAGTAGGTGTGAATGTGGTGACGTAATTTATATTATTGTTTTGACAGCAAAACCAAAGAGCACTTATAAATCGTGATATTAGCTGAAAAGATTTAAAAAACTGTTTTGGATTATTGATAGCTGGATTATTGATAGGTGAGATGCAATGTACAAATACTTTTAAATAAGTCAAATCAACTCTATTTGCTACTCTCATCTCAACAGGAAGAGTTTCAGAAATTTGGTGAGAAATTTCTCTCTTATTTAAAGGTAAGAGTCTTATTTGATTTAAAAACAATATTTGTCTTCTTTTTTTTAAATACCACTGAATGTTTTTTAATTTAGTTTTCTTTTAAATTGTAAAAATGGATCCAATTTAAAAGGGTTGTAGTTATTTGTACATCATCAGATGTATGGTTATGTCTGATGCATGCAGATACGAACAGAGTTAGGTTTTAAAATAAACAAAACTTTTAAATCGTAATTAACATTTAGTTGCTACTGATTGACTTGTAGAGGAGGAAGAATTCGGATATTGAATCTGAAAAATAAAATGAAAAAAGACCAAAGTTTATGTTGAAAAGAAGTTTTATGTTCATTACAGTGAAAAAAATAACATTTGGTGATTTGTTAAAGAAACGAATATCCTCTCTCTCTCTCTCTCGCTCTCTCTCTCTGTCATTTTGACACTTTTTGTAGTACAATAACTATAAAACAAGAAGTACTATAATGCAAGCTTATCGGTTGTATAGTTGTTCTATCTCATTATTATTTATGAATTACTTGGAAAAGAAGAAGAAAACAAAGTTTCGATAGAGTAATATATTGAAATTCAAACTTCCAAAGTTATGTTCAATTAAAATGACTTATGTTAATTTACATTAAGATATTCAACTGTAACATTGAACCATGCGGATATTGACTGGATTTCTGACTCTACTGGTCTCTGCTCCTGTCATCGGAGACTATCTAGAATTCTGTGTACAAACCTGTTACCCTGAAGACTGTAGAAACAATTGTCTAATAAGTGATTATCTCTTCTCCCATTGTGATCGCTCAAATGCTTGCCAGGGAAGGAAGCCGAATTTGTGTCAGTGCTTTATCAGAACTACACCACGTCCTATGTAAAATGGTGTAATAAAGGCATTGCAAACTGTAAATACTCAGTGGATATATCATTTCCTTATTTCAAAGAAGTAACCATTTTTTCTTTTCCTTATGAGTATCATATCTATATTACAAACTTGTAAAAATGAACGTTAATGGTATCACATATTGTTATTGTGAATGGATGATTTGATTTTGGAGGTCTGGGTTTCCGCTTCTTCTTCCAGTTTTTATTGATCTGATTTTGTTTACTTATTGTTAGCTTCGTATTTCATAAATTATCTCATGTAACTATTAAAAGGTGATGATATAAAACTGTAATATATCTTTAAAACATTTTAAATTAGATTGTAAATAAGGAAAAAAGACAATGGGAAAGCTTTAACTCGTCTCGATTATTATACTATTTAGTTGTAAATTGGCCCTTTTCGTCTATACGTATTGAAACATCCGATACTAATGACAGATGATACAAATAAAAAAAAATAATTGATAGCGCGTCGTCATTGATATCGAAATATTGAGTTGAAACAACAATAAGATCATTTCTGGTCTTGAACCCATATACAAAAAGAAATGACGAAACTTTAAAAAGCCGAAAAGACTAGATGCGACTTTTTTCGCTAAAGCCACGGGTTTGAATATACCGATGAAGACAGAGACCTGTATTTGGGATGAGCCAGTATAATTCTTAGTCCCGTGTCGCAGTAGATGCTGAAAGAAAGATCAGTTTCTGTTCAATGCTCCCACGTGTCGACAACAATACTCCAACGTGCTGAAAACAATACTCCCACGTGCCGACAACAAAAAATGAGTCCTTTGTACTGAAAGTGCTGTAGTCTAAATACGAGTAAAAAAAAGTTCAGAAGATACCTTAAGCATACATTGTTTGAAATAATAGAAATAAGTTCATTATTTTCAATAAGACTCATGGTGAAACTTTTGCTAGAATCAGTTACCAAACAACATTTGAATTCAACAGTCTGTCAAAGATATTCACAAACGCTCAATATTTCCCTCTGTTGTAATTTTCTATATTAGTATATTGATATCAGACGTTAGTAGTATAAAGGGTCCCGCTAGGGGAAGATTCTGATTGGCTGAGAGAAATCACGTGATCAGTTTTGATTGGTTGAGGGGATGGGCGGGTCAACTGAGTGCACTTTTGGGGCTGAGGGGGATAGGCGGGTCAAGGGAGTGCAACCCCTGTGAGGGATAGGTGGGTCAAGGGAGTGCAGCCCCTGTGGGGGATAGGCGGGTCAAGGGAGTGCAGATTAGGGGGTTCTAAGGATAGCCGGGTCAATTCAGTACATATGTTGCATCATCTTTTTAGATCTATTGCATCATCTTTTTGATATACCTGTTGCATCATCTTTATATATCTATTGCATCATCTTTATACTTGTTGCATCATCTTTTTAATACTTATTGCATCATCTTTTTTGATACCTGTTGCATCATCTTATTATACCTGTTGCATCATCTTTCAAACTGGATTTCCTCAAAACAATAACAAATAACACATATTTTGATTTTTTTTCAATTTTTATTCAGAATGAAAATACAATAATTTACCAGGCTGTCTTTTAATCAAAAATACCCTCCAAATTAATCATCCAGTCCAACGCCGTCGAAATTAATCATCCAGTCCGAATCATCATCAAACTTCAAATCATCATCATCATCATTACCATAGTCTCGTGTCCTCCAAGGAATACCTTTTTCATTTGGAAAATAAGGAATTATTCCATGGAGATACTGTGTATAAGTACGTAGATGCGGTCTTTTTAAGGCTTTTCCTTCTTTCTTGTACAGAAGTAAATGCTCAATACAGGATTCTAACTCGGGGAAGTATATAGTTTCAATCAGAAAACCATCATCATCCTCACCTCTGATCTCCCATTTGTAGTCGTGATAGCCCTTCATTCCCTCAAAAGAGCAGTGCTTCCTTATCACCACATAATTTTCAGTAAATTTCACTCTTTTTTTGCAACCATACTTTTTGTTTAGTTTCTTCAACTTTTTCTTTAGATTGTTCCGGAATCATCTTATCCAAGCCCCACAGTTCTTTAAGGTATTCCTCCCAAGTCCATACTGTTTGATTAGATTCCTCTGAATGGGTTTTATGGTAATCCTGCGTGGCTTCTTCTAGGGTTTCCATCCAGGGTCCACTCTTGTCAGTATTCTCAATAAACCAGCGATACCTTGGTTCCATACCTCTGACTTGACCACTGAACTTTTTTAAAGTCTATCGAGTTCCAAGTACTCACAAAGAATGATCGTCCATGTCCAGCTCCGCTTTATATACCTTTACTGTTGCATCATCTTTTTTATACTTGTTGCATCATCTTTTTTTTTTACCTGTTGCATCATCTTTTTAGATCTGTTGCATCATCTTTTTTATACTTGTTGCATCATCTTTTTATACCTGTTGCATCATCTTATTATACCTGTTGCATCATCTTTCAAACTGGATTTCCTCAAAACAATAACAAATAACACACAATACAAAAAAAAAAAAAAACATGTGTGTGTTATGTCTGTCAAGTTATAACACCAGGTCACTTTTTTTAAAAAACTTAGAATTTCTTTTTAAATTTTTTAAACTTTTTTAAAAATTAACTTATAAATTTTTTAACTTTTAACTTTTTTAAAATAACTTTAAATTTTTTTTTCTTATTAATTTTTTTTTTGGTAAATTTAAGTATGACTTCATCGTTATACGTGACGTTATCATGTGAGGGACAAGCAAAAGTGACGTTATCGTGACGTTATCATGTGAGGGACAAGCAAAAGTGACCCCTATAAAAAAAAAACAATATGTAGCCTTGTTACATAGACATCTACATATCAATGGAAAGATAAAATTGTGAATTTTTTAAATGTCAAGGAATAATATATTCATCACTTACTAAAATCATGCATTTAGGGCACAAAATACAAGGAAAATAGGAGAATTTATGTGTCCGAGAGGTGTACGCATATCCATTTTTACCCCCCTTGATCAACAAACAGCGAAAAAATCAGACAATATCAGTTTTATGTATTTGACAGAACAAGTCCTTAGCTTTTTTTTTGATGTACTTTCAGGGTACATTTTCCAGCTCTTGAAAGAGCTACTTTACCTGCTAATCCACTCATGTAATTCTGCACGTGCCAAAACCGGATGTTTTGAGAGTTACCTCCCACTATTAAAATGTCACACAAAAAATAATTATAAAAAAATATATGCATATTTCTTTCATTCTATTGTAAGATAAGACTCTACTTTATGCAAACAAAAACAAAAAAGATGCAATCTTTATCTACAATTTCTATAAATAGCAGGCAAACCCCTACCCAGCATGCTTCTCTCTGGGAAAAACCCCCTGGATTTTATACGAAACTGTGTTTAGCTACCTTAAAGGAAATAAAACATTTCTGTAATTGCTTTTTTTAAATTGAGATACAAAGAGGACAGAATTACAAACAGTTTGGTGTATAAAAAGTTAAATTTGGTCAAGAAATAGCCAAGATATTGCCAATTTAGTACGACATGTCTTCTACATTGTACGACTCCTTAAACAGGACTGGGCAGAAAAATTTCAAAACTGACTAATGACTTCCAAGTTCTACTTCATTTAATATAATGAACACCAATAAGCAAGTTCAGCTTTTGAATATTAATGGCATGTTAGATTATGAATGGAAGAAATCTAAAAACAAGTAAAAATTTTTATATTTTACCAAAATATTTAGGTGTTATTTCAACAATCAGGGATAAATAATTTAATGTGAAACAGGCACTGTGTTTAACTGACAGATTGACCCAAAAGTCTGATCAATGTAAAAATACTCATTGATTCATGTCATATAAAAATACTGAATATGTGTCTGAAAAGAAACCAATATCTATATGCATGTATTCTCAATCAATCATATATAAGTGTCTTCAAGGTCATGACCTCATGAAGCTGACATCACACTTTGACGTCATAATCACACTTTGACGTCATAATGCAAATGCATCATAATGTAAAATAACACATCACAATCACCTTTGTGGTGTCATAATATGGTATATCACTGTCTTATCTATCATATCTACTATCATACATGTATCTATGCATACCATGAACATGTGACCACTGTGTAATAATTTCATAACTTTAACAATAACATGCCTCGAGCTGATAGGCGCAAGCCAGGAAGGAAAACGAAGAGTAACACATTCAGAAAGGGACACCCACCGTGGAACAAGGAGAAGAAGTTGTCGCTCAGCAATGAGGTCTGCAACACAGCACTCAGTAGGGTCACTCGTCCAGATATGACCGTTTACAAAGCCACGTCAAAGAGCTACGAAGGGCCTCCTAACACTATTCCCTGGAAGTTGAGACCTAAAAAGCAAATAACAGATTTAAAGGAAACGCACGAAGAATCATCTGAGAATATCATTGTTAATTTTACAAAGTTACAAGATTATATTAAGATGTGTATGAAGCACAACTGTAAAAGGCCGGATAGTGTGAACACGTCAATTGTTCATAGAAAAGGAATGTGTATATCACTTCGAACTAAATGTAACAGATGTTCTTTCGATACTAAACCATGCAAGTTATACACAGAATGTATAAAACAAAACAGAGGTCCAGCAGCTGGATGTTTAAATGAGGGACTATCTATGGCCACACTTAAATCTAAAATGGGGGGATCTGATGTTCAGATGTTATTGGCCTGTCTAGACATCCGCAGTCCCTGTCTAACTAACATAAACAATAAAATCACTAAGCAGTGTGAGAAAATGGTTATCATGAATGAAAATACAATGATTGAAAATCAGAAGTTTGTGGCGGATGTGACAACATGCATAGGAAAAGGAAAACTTGTCGACGTTGAAACGGATACGTGTTACAATAATCGCAACCAAACCGGTTATGAGGCAGCTAGCCAATCCTTCTGTCCAATCATTGAAAAAGTGACAGGCTTAAACCTTCCTGTTGCCATGGCAACAGCAAATAAAATATGTTCAAGTAGAGGAAACAGCTGTAATCATGATGTAAAAAAATGTTCTCTGACTTATAGTATGGATGAATCCATTTCATCAAGCGAGGCGAAACTTACTAATAAAAACCTAGAGAAAATTCACAGTGCCAAATTCCTTACTATAAACTCGGTAACGAGTGACGCGAGTGCCCAAATAAGCAAAGTCGTAAGAGAATTTGGCCAAAAAAATGGTAGAACTATTAAGTACTTTCAGTGTTTTGTACATCGATTACGCACTCTACAGAAAAAAGTGAAAAGCATATGTTTTTCCAAACTTCCGCCTGGGTATCAAAAAGACATTTTCCAGCAAAAACTAGCTACATGTGTTCGCTCGCGGGTGAGATTAGAGCTTGTGCGTATTAAAAAATCACACTCTTCTGACACTTTTGCACCCAAAGCACTATTGGCAGTAAAAAACATAATAAACTGTTTTAGCGGGTCCCATACTAACTGTGGGGAAACATCTTTTGTATGCCAAGCAAACACTGTCACCGATTCATTTAATACACAGTTTCTGCCATACGGACAGTACTTGGAACTTACAGATGCAGACCGTCAAAAGCTTGAAACTGTACTGAACAAATCTTTATCGCTGGAAGTTTTAAATAAAATATCACTTCTGTATACTACAAATCAATGCGAGAGCCTTCATCACCGAGTTTTTACTTATGCTCCAAAATCAGTACTGTATAAAAGAAATTTTCATGGACTTTGTCATTCAGCCTGCCATTCAGCAACATATGGAGCAGGGCGATCATCTGTACTTTTGGCGAAATGCCTTGGTTTAAATTTTTCAAAATGTGCCCCTTTCTTTAGGTTTATGACTAGAAAAGATATACTTGCCTTATATCATACAGAGAGAAAAAAAACTGCGAAGTACAAAATACAACGATATCTGGCAAAATGTAGAAAAAGTAATCGAAAAATTAGACAAGGGTCTTTATATTCAAATGCATGTTCTGAACTGAATGAAATTCACAATTATGGAATAAATGTCAATAAAATATAATTGAATAAACAATAAACTGATAAATTTAAATTATCACCAGTGTTTTTCTTACCTAATTAAAAATACAATTTTTAAAGCCATCATGTCCAAAACATGACTTGACATGTTTGCAAGCATTGCGTTGCACGTTAATGTGCCCCGGCTCAAGGGATAAATGGTTTATATTGATACACTTCTTCTCATGACACAGATGAGATACATGATAATGCTCATTTGAGAATTTACAGTCATTTTTCAAGAAATAAACTAATCTGTGCACGGTAAAAATTTGTCGCTTGTTTCTGAACAGTGGCCTTATAATTGCATAGCCGTCTGAATCCGTCATGCCATACCAGACGAAACAATCATTTAAAACATTATATCTGTAAAGCTTTGCTGAAAGAAATTCCTGTTCTTCTACTGTGAAGGCTGTTTTGTAAACTTTAGACATGATGAGATTTAAAAAAAGTTATAAAGAATCCAATAGTCTGAAACAGTAACATCAAAAATATAAACAAAAGAGTCATTAGGGTGTTTTCTGTGGGTTTGAATTTGAAATGTGGAGTGAGTGAAGGGGTATTCAACACCTAACAGAGCTGTGAAACATGTATCTAATGCATTAAACCAGAGAAAATGTCAACATAAACCTATGCTGCATTGTTAGGTACATTAAATAAAACTAAGATATCAACTTTCTCTAACCTATAGGTAAATAAATGAAGAGAAATGTAATTTTCTGTCATTCCTTAAGGGTGCAAAACACAGTTTTAAGTATGACGTTATCGTGACGTTATCATGTGAGGGACAAGCAAAAGTGACCCCTATAAAAAAACAATATGTAGCCTTGTTACATAGACATCTACATATCAATGGAAAGATAAAATTGTGAATTTTTTAAATGTCAAGGAATAATATATTCATCACTTACTAAAATCATGCATTTAGGGCACAAAATACAAGGAAAATAGGAGAATTTATGTGTCCGAGAGGTGTACGCATATCCATTTTTACCCCCCTTGATCAACAAACAGCGAAAAAATCAGACAATATCAGTTTTATGTATTTGACAGAACAAGTCCTTAGCTTTTTTTTTGATGTACTTTCAGGGTACATTTTCCAGCTCTTGAAAGAGCTACTTTACCTGCTAATCCACTCATGTAATTCTGCACGTGCCAAAACCGGATGTTTTGAGAGTTACCTCCCACTATTAAAATGTCACACAAAAAATAATTATAAAAAAATATATGCATATTTCTTTCATTCTATTGTAAGATAAGACTCTACTTTATGCAAACAAAAACAAAAAAGATGCAATCTTTATCTACAATTTCTATAAATAGCAGGCAAACCCCTACCCAGCATGCTTCTCTCTGGGAAAAACCCCCTGGATTTTATACGAAACTGTGTTTAGCTACCTTAAAGGAAATAAAACATTTTTGTAATTGCTTTTTTTAAATTGAGATACAAAGAGGACAGAATTACAAACAGTTTGGTGTATAAAAAGTTAAATTTGGTCAAGAAATAGCCAAGATATTGCCAATTTAGTACGACATGTCTTCTACATTGTACGACTCCTTAAACAGGACTGGGCAGAAAAATTTCAAAACTGACTAATGACTTCCAAGTTCTACTTCATTTAATATAATGAACACCAATAAGCAAGTTCAGCTTTTGAATATTAATGGCATGTTAGATTATGAATGGAAGAAATCTAAAAACAAGTAAAAATTTTTATATTTTACCAAAATATTTAGGTGTTATTTCAACAATCAGGGATAAATAATTTAATGTGAAACAGGCACTGTGTTTAACTGACAGATTGACCCAAAAGTCTGATCAATGTAAAAATACTCATTGATTCATGTCATATAAAAATACTGAATATGT
The DNA here is from genome assembly GCF_032062105.1 of Saccostrea cuccullata. Taxonomy (NCBI): domain Eukaryota; kingdom Metazoa; phylum Mollusca; class Bivalvia; order Ostreida; family Ostreidae; genus Saccostrea; species Saccostrea cuccullata. Next base: position 14,676 of record NW_026919611.1, read on the forward strand.
GTCTGAAAAGAAACCAATATCTATATGCATGTATTCTCAATCAATCATATATAAGTGTCTTCAAGGTCATGACCTCATGAAGCTGACATCACACTTTGACGTCATAATCACACTTTGACGTCATAATGCAAATGCATCATAATGTAAAATAACACATCACAATCACCTTTGTGGTGTCATAATATGGTATATCACTGTCTTATCTATCATATCTACTATCATACATGTATCTATGCATACCATGAACATGTGACCACTGTGTAATAATTTCATAACTTTAACAATAACATGCCTCGAGCTGATAGGCGCAAGCCAGGAAGGAAAACGAAGAGTAACACATTCAGAAAGGGACACCCACCGTGGAACAAGGAGAAGAAGTTGTCGCTCAGCAATGAGGTCTGCAACACAGCACTCAGTAGGGTCACTCGTCCAGATATGACCGTTTACAAAGCCACGTCAAAGAGCTACGAAGGGCCTCCTAACACTATTCCCTGGAAGTTGAGACCTAAAAAGCAAATTAAAGATTTAAAGGAAACACATGAAGAATCATCTGAGAATATCATTGTTAATTTTACAAAGTTACAAGATTATATTAAGATGTGTATGAAGCACAACTGTAAAAGGCCGGATAGTGTGAACACGTCAATTGTTCATAGAAAAGGAATGTGTATATCACTTCGAACTAAATGTAACAGATGTTCTTTCGATACTAAACCATGCAAGTTATACACAGAATGTATAAAACAAAACAGAGGTCCAGCAGCTGGATGTTTAAATGAGGGACTATCTATGGCCACACTTAAATCTAAAATGGGGGGATCTGATGTTCAGATGTTATTGGCCTGTCTAGACATCCGCAGTCCCTGTCTAACTAACATAAACAATAAAATCACTAAGCAGTGTGAGAAAATGGTTATCATGAATGAAAATACAATGATTGAAAATCAGAAGTTTGTGGCGGATGTGACAACATGCATAGGAAAAGGAAAACTTGTCGACGTTGAAACGGATACGTGTTACAATAATCGCAACCAAACCGGTTATGAGGCAGCTAGCCAATCCTTCTGTCCAATCATTGAAAAATTGACAGGTTATAACCTTCCTGTTGCCATGGCAACAGCAAATAAAATATGTTCAAGTAGAGGAAACAGCTGTAATCATGATGTAAAAAAATGTTCTCTGACTTATAGTATGGATGAATCCATTTCATCAAGCGAGCGAAACTTACTAATAAAAACCTAGAGAAAATTCACAGTGCCAAATTCCTTACTATAAACTCGGTAACCAGTGACGCGAGTGCCCAAATAAGCAAAGTCGTAAGAGAATTTGGCCAAAAAAATGGTAGAACTATTAAGTACTTTCAGTGTTTTGTACATCGATTACGCACTCTACAGAAAAAAGTGAAAAGCATATGTTTTTCCAAACTTCCGCCTGGGTATCAAAAAGACATTTTCCAGCAAAAACTAGCTACATGTGTTCGCTCGCGGGTGAGATTAGAGCTTGTGCGTATTAAAAAAACACACACTTCTGACACTTTTGCACCCAAAGCACTATTGGCAGTAAAAAACATAATAAACTGTTTTAGCGGGTCCCATACTAACTGTGGGGAAACATCTTTTGTATGCCAAGCAAACACTGTCACCGATTCATTTAATACACACTTTCTGCCATACGGACAGTATTTGGAACTTACAGATGCAGACCGTCAAAAGCTTGAAACTGTACTGAACAAATCTTTATCGCTGGAAGTTTTAAATAAAATATCACTTCTGTATACTACAAATCAATGCGAGAGCCTTCATCACCGAGTTTTTACATATGCTCCAAAATCTGTACTGTATAAAAGAAATTTTCATGGACTTTGTCATTCAGCCTGCCATTCAGCAACATATGGAGCAGGGCGATCATCTGTCCTTTTGGCGAAATGCCTTGGTTTAAATTTTTCAAAATGTGCCCCTTTCTTTAGGTTTATGACTAGAAAAGATATACTTGCCTTATATCATACAGAGAGAAAAAAAACTGCGAAGTACAAAATACAACGATATCTGGCAAAATGTAGAAAAAGTAATCGAAAAATTAGACAAGGGTCTTTATATTCAAATGCATGTTCTGAACTGAATGAAATTCACAATTATGGAATAAATGTCAATAAAATATAATTGAATAAACAATAAACTGATAAATTTAAATTATCACCAGTGTTTTTCTTACCTAATTAAAAATACAAATTTTAAAGCCATCATTTCCAAAACATGACTTGACATGTTTGCAACGATTGCGTTGCACGTTAATGTGCCCTGGCTCAAGGGATAAATGTTTTATATTGATACACTTTTTCTCATGACACAGGTGAGATACATGATAATGCTCATTTGAGAATTTACAGTCATTTTGCAAGAAATAAACTAATCTGTGCACGGTAAAAATTTGTCGCTTGTTTCTGAACAGTGGCCTTATAATTGCATAACCGTCTGAATCCGTCATGCCATACCAGATGAAACAATCATTTAAAACATTATATCTGTAAAGCTTTGCTGAAAGAAATTGTTGTTCTTCTGCTGTGAAGACTGTTTTGTAAACTTTAGACATGATGAGATTTAAAAAAAGTTATAAAGAATCCAACAGTCTGAAACAGTAACATCAAAAATATAAACAAAAGAGCCATTAGGGTGTTTTCTGTGGGTTTGAATTTGAAATGTGGAGTGAGTGAAGGGGTATTCAACACCTAACAGAGCTGTGAAACATGTATCTAATGCATTAAACCAGAGAAAATGTCAACATAAACCTATGCTGCATTGTTATCTACATTAAATAAAAGTAAGATATCAACTTTCTCTAACCTATAGGTAAATAAATGAAGAGAAATGTAATTTTCTGTCATTCCTTAAGGGTGCAAAACACAGTTTTAAGTATGACGTTATCGTGACGTTATCATGTGAGGGACAAGCAAAAGTGACCCCTATTAAAAAAAAAACATGAAGCCTTGTTACATAGACATCTACATATCAATGGAAAGATAAAATTATGAATTTTTTAAATATCAAGGAATAATATATTCATCACTTACTAAAAACATGTATTTAGGGTACAAAATACAAGGAAAATAGGAGAATTTATGTGTCCGAGAGGAGTACGCATATCCATTTTGACCCCCCTTGATCAACAAACAGCGAAAAAGTCAGACAAAATCAGTTTTATGTATTTGACAGAACAAGTCCTTAGCTTTCTTTTTGATGTACTTTCGGGGTACATTTTCCAGCTTTTGAAAGAGCTACTTTACCTGCTAATCCACTCATGTAATTCTGCACGTGCGAAAACCGGATGTTTTGAGAGTTACCTCCCACTATTAAAATGTCACACAAAAAATAATTATAAAAAAATATATGCATATTTCTTTCATTCTATTGTAAGATAAGACTCTACTTTATGCAAACAAAAACAAAAAAAATGCAATCTTTATCTACAATTTCTATAAATAGCAGGCAAACCCCTACCCAGCATGCTTCTCTCTGGGAAAAACCCCCTGGATTTTATACGAAACTGTGTTTAGCTACCTTAAAGGAAATAAAACATTTTTGTAATTGCTTTTTTTCAATTTAGATACAAAGAGGACAGAATTACAAACAGTTTGGTGTATAAAAAGTTAAATTTGGTCAAGAAATAGCCAAGATATTGCCAATTTAGTACGACATGTCTTCGACATTGTACGACTCCTTAAACAGGACTGGGAGGATAAATTTCAAAACTGACTAATGACTTTCAAGTTCTACTTCATTTAATACAATGAACACCAATGAGCAAGTTCAGCTTTTGAATATTAATGGCATGTTAGATTATGAATGGAAGAAATCTAAAAACAAGTAAAAATTTTTATATTTTACCAAAATATTTAGGTGTTATTTCAACAATCAGGGATAAATTTAATGTGAAACAGGCACTGTGTTTAACTGACAGATTGACCCAAAAGTCTGATCAATGTAAAAATACTCATTAATTTATGTCATATAAAAATACTGAATATGTGTCTCAACAGAAACCAGTATCTATATGCATGTGTTCTCAATCAATCAATCATATATAAGTGTCTTCAAGGTCATGACCTCATGAAGCTGACATCACACTTTGACGTCATAATCACACTTTGACGTCATAATGCAAATGCATCATAATGTAAAATAACACATCACAATCACCTTTGTGGTTCATAATATGGTATATCACTGACTTATCTATCATATCTACTATCATACATGTATCTATGCATACCATTAACATGTGACCACTGTGTAATAATTTCATAACTTAAACAATAACATGCCTCCAGCTGATAGGCGCAAGCCAGGAAGGAAAACGAAGAGTAACACATTCAGAAAGGGACACCAACCGTGGAACAAGGAGAAGAAGTCAACGCTCAGCAATGAGGTCTGCAACACAGCGCTCACTAGGGTCACTCGTCCAGATATGACCGTTTACAAAGCCACGTCAAAGAGCTACGATGGGCCTCCTAACACTATTCCCTGGAAGTTGAGACCTAGAAAGCAAATAACAGATTTAAATGAAACACATGAAGAATCATCCGAGAATGTCGTTGTTAATTTTACAAAGTTACAAGATTATATTAAGATGTGTATGAAGCACAACTGTAAAAGGCCGGATAGTGTGAACACGTCAATTGTTCATAGAAAAGGAATGTGTATATCACTTCGAACTAAATGTAACAGATGTTCTTTCGATACTAAACCATGCAAGTTATACACAGAATGTATAAAACAAAACAGGGGTCCAGCAGCTGGATGTTTAAATGAGGGACTATCTATGGCCACCCTTAAATCTAAAATGGGGGGGATCTGACGTTCAGATGTTATTAGCCTGCCTAGACATCCGCAGTCCCTGTCTAACTAACATAAACAATAAAATCACTAAACAGTGTGAGAAAATGGTTATCATGAATGAAAATACAATGATTGAAAATCAGAAGTTTGTGGCGGATGTTGCAACATGCGTAGGAAAAGGAAATCTTGTCGACGTTGAAACTGATACGTGTTACAACAACCGCAACCAAACTGGTTATGAGGCAGCTAGCCAATCCTTCAGTCCAATAATTGAAAAATTGACAGGTTATAACCTTCCTGTTGCCATGGCAACAGCAAATAAAATATGTTCAAGTAGAGGAAACAGCTGTAATCATGATGTAAAAAAATGTTCTCTTACTTATAGTATGGATGAATCCATTTCTTCAAGTGAAGCGAAACTTACTAACGAAAACCTAGAGAAAATTCACAGTGCCAAATTACTCACTATAAACTCGGTAACCAGTGACGCGAGTACCCAACTATGCAAAGTCGTAAGAGAATTTGGACAAAAAATGCTAGAACTATTAAGTACTTTCAGTGTTTTGTACATCGATAACGCACTCTACAGAAAAAAGTGAAAAGCATATGTTTTTCGAAACTTCCCCCTGGGTATCAAAAAGACATTTTTCAGCAAAAACTAGCTACATGTGTTCGTTCGCGGGTGAGATTAGAGCTTGTGCGTATTAAAAAAACACACACTTCTGACAGTTTTGCATCAAAGGCACTATTGGCAGTAAAAAACATAATAAACTGTTTTAGCGGGTCCCATACTAACTGTGGGGAAACATCTTTTGTATGCCAAGCAAACACTGTCACCGATTCATTTAATACACACTTTCTGCCATACGGACAGTATTTGGAACTTACAGATGCAGACCGTCAAAAGCTTGAAACTGTACTGAGCAAATCCTTATCGCTGGACGTTTTAAATAAAATATCACTTCTGTATACTACAAATCAATGCAAGAGCCTTCATCACCGAGTTTTTACATATGCTCCAAAATCTGTACTGTATAAAAGAAATTTTCATGGACTTTGTCATTCAGCCTGCCATTCAGCGACATATGGAACGGGGCGATCATCTGTCCTTTTGTCAAAATGCCTTGGTTTAAATTTTTCGAAATGTGCCCCTTTCTTTCGGTTTATGACTCGAAAAGATATACTTGCCTTATATCATACAGAGAGAAAAAAAACTGCGAAGTACAAAATACAACGATATCTGGCAAAATGTAGAAAAAGTAATCGAAAAATTAGACAAGGGTCTTTATATTCAAATGCATGTTCTGAACTGAATGAAATTCACAATTATGGAATAAATGTCAATAAAACATAATTGAATAAATAAACAATAAACTGATAAATTTAAACTATTACCAGTGTTTTTCTTACCTAGTTAAAAATACAATTTTTAAAGCCATCATGTCCAAAACATGATCTGGCATGCCTGCAACGATTGCGTTGCACGTTAATGTGCCCTGGCTCAAGGGATAAATGTTTTATATTGATGCACTTTTTCTCGTGACACAGGTGAGATACATGATAATGCTCATTTGAGAATTTACAGTCATTTTGCAAGAAATAAACTAATCTGTGCACGGTAAAAATTTGTCGCTTGTTTCTGAACAGTAGTCTTATAATTGCATAACCGTCTGAATCCGTCATGCCATACCAGATGAAACAATCATTTAAAACATTATATCTGTAAAGCTTTGCTGAAAGAAATTGTTGTTCTTCTGCTGTGAAGACTGTTTTGTAAACTTTAGACATGATGAGATTTAAAAAAAGTTATAAAGAATCCAACAGTCTGAAACAGTAACATCAAAAATATAAACAAAAGAGCCATTAGGGTGTTTTCTGTGGGTTTGAATTTGAAATGTGGAGTGAGTGAAGGGGTATTCAACACCTAACAGAGCTGTGAAACATGTATCTAATGCATTAAACCAGAGAAAATGTCAACATAAACCTATGCTGCATTGTTATCTACATTAAATAAAAGTAAGATATCAACTTTCTCTAACCTATAGGTAAATAAATGAAGAGAAATGTAATTTTCTGTCATTCCTTAAGGGTGCAAAACACAGTTTTAAGTATGACGTTATCGTGACGTTATCATGTGAGGGACAAGCAAAAGTGACCCCTATTAAAAAAAAAACATGAAGCCTTGTTACATAGACATCTACATATCAATGGAAAGATAAAATTATGAATTTTTTAAATATCAAGGAATAATATATTCATCACTTACTAAAAACATGTATTTAGGGTACAAAATACAAGGAAAATAGGAGAATTTATGTGTCCGAGAGGAGTACGCATATCCATTTTGACCCCCCTTGATCAACAAACAGCGAAAAAGTCAGACAAAATCAGTTTTATGTATTTGACAGAACAAGTCCTTAGCTTTCTTTTTGATGTACTTTCGGGGTACATTTTCCAGCTTTTGAAAGAGCTACTTTACCTGCTAATCCACTCATGTAATTCTGCACGTGCGAAAACCGGATGTTTTGAGAGTTACCTCCCACTATTAAAATGTCACACAAAAAATAATTATAAAAAAATATATGCATATTTCTTTCATTCTATTGTAAGATAAGACTCTACTTTATGCAAACAAAAACAAAAAAAATGCAATCTTTATCTACAATTTCTATAAATAGCAGGCAAACCCCTACCCAGCATGCTTCTCTCTGGGAAAAACCCCCTGGATTTTATACGAAACTGTGTTTAGCTACCTTAAAGGAAATAAAACATTTTTGTAATTGCTTTTTTTCAATTTAGATACAAAGAGGACAGAATTACAAACAGTTTGGTGTATAAAAAGTTAAATTTGGTCAAGAAATAGCCAAGATATTGCCAATTTAGTACGACATGTCTTCGACATTGTACGACTCCTTAAACAGGACTGGGAGGATAAATTTCAAAACTGACTAATGACTTTCAAGTTCTACTTCATTTAATACAATGAACACCAATGAGCAAGTTCAGCTTTTGAATATTAATGGCATGTTAGATTATGAATGGAAGAAATCTAAAAACAAGTAAAAATTTTTATATTTTACCAAAATATTTAGGTGTTATTTCAACAATCAGGGATAAATTTAATGTGAAACAGGCACTGTGTTTAACTGACAGATTGACCCAAAAGTCTGATCAATGTAAAAATACTCATTAATTTATGTCATATAAAAATACTGAATATGTGTCTCAACAGAAACCAGTATCTATATGCATGTGTTCTCAATCAATCAATCATATATAAGTGTCTTCAAGGTCATGACCTCATGAAGCTGACATCACACTTTGACGTCATAATCACACTTTGACGTCATAATGCAAATGCATCATAATGTAAAATAACACATCACAATCACCTTTGTGGTTCATAATATGGTATATCACTGACTTATCTATCATATCTACTATCATACATGTATCTATGCATACCATTAACATGTGACCACTGTGTAATAATTTCATAACTTAAACAATAACATGCCTCCAGCTGATAGGCGCAAGCCAGGAAGGAAAACGAAGAGTAACACATTCAGAAAGGGACACCAACCGTGGAACAAGGAGAAGAAGTCAACGCTCAGCAATGAGGTCTGCAACACAGCGCTCACTAGGGTCACTCGTCCAGATATGACCGTTTACAAAGCCACGTCAAAGAGCTACGATGGGCCTCCTAACACTATTCCCTGGAAGTTGAGACCTAGAAAGCAAATAACAGATTTAAATGAAACACATGAAGAATCATCCGAGAATGTCGTTGATAATTTTACAAAGTTACAAGATTATATTAAGATGTGTATGAAGCACAACTGTAAAAGGCCGGATAGTGTGAACACGTCAATTGTTCATAGAAAAGGAATGTGTATATCACTTCGAACTAAATGTAACAGATGTTCTTTCGATACTAAACCATGCAAGTTATACACAGAATGTATAAAACAAAACAGGGGTCCAGCAGCTGGATGTTTAAATGAGGGACTATCTATGGCCACCCTTAAATCTAAAATGGGGGGGATCTGACGTTCAGATGTTATTAGCCTGCCTAGACATCCGCAGTCCCTGTCTAACTAACATAAACAATAAAATCACTAAACAGTGTGAGAAAATGGTTATCATGAATGAAAATACAATGATTGAAAATCAGAAGTTTGTGGCGGATGTTGCAACATGCGTAGGAAAAGGAAATCTTGTCGACGTTGAAACTGATACGTGTTACAACAACCGCAACCAAACTGGTTATGAGGCAGCTAGCCAATCCTTCAGTCCAATAATTGAAAAATTGACAGGTTATAACCTTCCTGTTGCCATGGCAACAGCAAATAAAATATGTTCAAGTAGAGGAAACAGCTGTAATCATGATGTAAAAAAATGTTCTCTTACTTATAGTATGGATGAATCCATTTCTTCAAGTGAAGCGAAACTTACTAACGAAAACCTAGAGAAAATTCACAGTGCCAAATTACTCACTATAAACTCGGTAACCAGTGACGCGAGTACCCAACTATGCAAAGTCGTAAGAGAATTTGGACAAAAAATGCTAGAACTATTAAGTACTTTCAGTGTTTTGTACATCGATAACGCACTCTACAGAAAAAAGTGAAAAGCATATGTTTTTCGAAACTTCCCCCTGGGTATCAAAAAGACATTTTTCAGCAAAAACTAGCTACATGTGTTCGTTCGCGGGTGAGATTAGAGCTTGTGCGTATTAAAAAAACACACACTTCTGACAGTTTTGCATCAAAGGCACTATTGGCAGTAAAAAACATAATAAACTGTTTTAGCGGGTCCCATACTAACTGTGGGGAAACATCTTTTGTATGCCAAGCAAACACTGTCACCGATTCATTTAATACACACTTTCTGCCATACGGACAGTATTTGGAACTTACAGATGCAGACCGTCAAAAGCTTGAAACTGTACTGAGCAAATCCTTATCGCTGGACGTTTTAAATAAAATATCACTTCTGTATACTACAAATCAATGCAAGAGCCTTCATCACCGAGTTTTTACATATGCTCCAAAATCTGTACTGTATAAAAGAAATTTTCATGGACTTTGTCATTCAGCCTGCCATTCAGCGACATATGGAACGGGGCGATCATCTGTCCTTTTGTCAAAATGCCTTGGTTTAAATTTTTCGAAATGTGCCCCTTTCTTTCGGTTTATGACTCGAAAAGATATACTTGCCTTATATCATACAGAGAGAAAAAAAACTGCGAAGTACAAAATACAACGATATCTGGCAAAATGTAGAAAAAGTAATCGAAAAATTAGACAAGGGTCTTTATATTCAAATGCATGTTCTGAACTGAATGAAATTCACAATTATGGAATAAATGTCAATAAAACATAATTGAATAAATAAACAATAAACTGATAAATTTAAACTATTACCAGTGTTTTTCTTACCTAGTTAAAAATACAATTTTTAAAGCCAACATGTCCAAAACATGATCTGGCATGCCTGCAACGATTGCGTTGCACGTTAATGTGCCCTGGCTCAAGGGATAAATGTTTTATATTGATGCACTTTTTCTCGTGACACAGGTGAGATACATGATAATGCTCATTTGAGAATTTACAGTCATTTTGCAAGAAATAAACTAATCTGTGCACGGTAAAAATTTGTCGCTTGTTTCTGAACAGTGGTCTTATAATTGCATAACCGTCTGAATCCGTCATGCCATACCAGATGAAACAATCATTTAAAACATTATATCTGTAAAGCTTTGCTGAAAGAAATTGTTGTTCTTCTGCTGTGAAGACTGTTTTGTAAACTTTAGACATGATGAGATTTAAAAAAAGTTATAAAGAATCCAACAGTCTGAAACAGTAACATCAAAAATATAAACAAAAGAGCCATTAGGGTGTTTTCTGTGGGTTTGAATTTGAAATGTGGAGTGAGTGAAGGGGTATTCAACACCTAACAGAGCTGTGAAACATGTATCTAATGCATTAAACCAGAGAAAATGTCAACATAAACCTATGCTGCATTGTTATCTACATTAAATAAAAGTAAGATATCAACTTTCTCTAACCTATAGGTAAATAAATGAAGAGAAATGTAATTTTCTGTCATTCCTTAAGGGTGCAAAACACAGTTTTAAGTATGACGTTATCGTGACGTTATCATGTGAGGGACAAGCAAAAGTGACCCCTATTAAAAAAAAAACATGAAGCCTTGTTACATAGACATCTACATATCAATGGAAAGATAAAATTATGAATTTTTTAAATATCAAGGAATAATATATTCATCACTTACTAAAAACATGTATTTAGGGTACAAAATACAAGGAAAATAGGAGAATTTATGTGTCCGAGAGGAGTACGCATATCCATTTTGACCCCCCTTGATCAACAAACAGCGAAAAAGTCAGACAAAATCAGTTTTATGTATTTGACAGAACAAGTCCTTAGCTTTCTTTTTGATGTACTTTCAGGGTACATTTTCCAGCTTTTGAAAGAGCTACTTTACCTGCTAATCCACTCATGTAATTCTGCACGTGCGAAAACCGGATGTTTTGAGAGTTACCTCCCACTATTAAAATGTCACACAAAAAATAATTATAAAAAAATATATGCATATTTCTTTCATTCTATTGTAAGATAAGACTCTACTTTATGCAAACAAAAACAAAAAAAATGCAATCTTTATCTACAATTTCTATAAATAGCAGGCAAACCCCTACCCAGCATGCTTCTCTCTGGGAAAAACCCCCTGGATTTTATACGAAACTGTGTTTAGCTACCTTAAAGGAAATAAAACATTTTTGTAATTGCTTTTTTTAAATTGAGATACAAAGAGGACAGAATTACAAACAGTTTGGTGTATAAAAAGTTAAATTTGGTCAAGAAATAGCCAAGATATTGCCAATTTAGTACGACATGTCTTCTACATTGTACGACTCCTTAAACAGGACTGGGCAGAAAAATTTCAAAACTGACTAATGACTTCCAAGTTCTACTTCATTTAATATAATGAACACCAATAAGCAAGTTCAGCTTTTGAATATTAATGGCATGTTAGATTATGAATGGAAGAAATCTAAAAACAAGTAAAAATTTTTATATTTTACCAAAATATTTAGGTGTTATTTCAACAATCAGGGATAAATAATTTAATGTGAAACAGGCACTGTGTTTAACTGACAGATTGACCCAAAAGTCTGATCAATGTAAAAATACTCATTGATTCATGTCATATAAAAATACTGAATATGTGTCTGAAAAGAAACCAATATCTATATGCATGTATTCTCAATCAATCATATATAAGTGTCTTCAAGGTCATGACCTCATGAAGCTGACATCACACTTTGACGTCATAATCACACTTTGACGTCATAATGCAAATGCATCATAATGTAAAATAACACATCACAATCACCTTTGTGGTGTCATAATATGGTATATCACTGTCTTATCTATCATATCTACTATCATACATGTATCTATGCATACCATGAACATGTGACCACTGTGTAATAATTTCATAACTTTAACAATAACATGCCTCGAGCTGATAGGCGCAAGCCAGGAAGGAAAACGAAGAGTAACACATTCAGAAAGGGACACCCACCGTGGAACAAGGAGAAGAAGTTGTCGCTCAGCAATGAGGTCTGCAACACAGCACTCAGTAGGGTCACTCGTCCAGATATGACCGTTTACAAAGCCACGTCAAAGAGCTACGAAGGGCCTCCTAACACTATTCCCTGGAAGTTGAGACCTAAAAAGCAAATAACAGATTTAAAGGAAACGCACGAAGAATCATCTGAGAATATCATTGTTAATTTTACAAAGTTACAAGATTATATTAAGATGTGTATGAAGCACAACTGTAAAAGGCCGGATAGTGTGAACACGTCAATTGTTCATAGAAAAGGAATGTGTATATCACTTCGAACTAAATGTAACAGATGTTCTTTCGATACTAAACCATGCAAGTTATACACAGAATGTATAAAACAAAACAGAGGTCCAGCAGCTGGATGTTTAAATGAGGGACTATCTATGGCCACACTTAAATCTAAAATGGGGGGATCTGATGTTCAGATGTTATTGGCCTGTCTAGACATCCGCAGTCCCTGTCTAACTAACATAAACAATAAAATCACTAAGCAGTGTGAGAAAATGGTTATCATGAATGAAAATACAATGATTGAAAATCAGAAGTTTGTGGCGGATGTGACAACATGCATAGGAAAAGGAAAACTTGTCGACGTTGAAACGGATACGTGTTACAATAATCGCAACCAAACCGGTTATGAGGCAGCTAGCCAATCCTTCTGTCCAATCATTGAAAAAGTGACAGGCTTAAACCTTCCTGTTGCCATGGCAACAGCAAATAAAATATGTTCAAGTAGAGGAAACAGCTGTAATCATGATGTAAAAAAATGTTCTCTGACTTATAGTATGGATGAATCCATTTCATCAAGCGAGGCGAAACTTACTAATAAAAACCTAGAGAAAATTCACAGTGCCAAATTCCTTACTATAAACTCGGTAACGAGTGACGCGAGTGCCCAAATAAGCAAAGTCGTAAGAGAATTTGGCCAAAAAAATGGTAGAACTATTAAGTACTTTCAGTGTTTTGTACATCGATTACGCACTCTACAGAAAAAAGTGAAAAGCATATGTTTTTCCAAACTTCCGCCTGGGTATCAAAAAGACATTTTCCAGCAAAAACTAGCTACATGTGTTCGCTCGCGGGTGAGATTAGAGCTTGTGCGTATTAAAAAATCACACTCTTCTGACACTTTTGCACCCAAAGCACTATTGGCAGTAAAAAACATAATAAACTGTTTTAGCGGGTCCCATACTAACTGTGGGGAAACATCTTTTGTATGCCAAGCAAACACTGTCACCGATTCATTTAATACACAGTTTCTGCCATACGGACAGTACTTGGAACTTACAGATGCAGACCGTCAAAAGCTTGAAACTGTACTGAACAAATCTTTATCGCTGGAAGTTTTAAATAAAATATCACTTCTGTATACTACAAATCAATGCGAGAGCCTTCATCACCGAGTTTTTACTTATGCTCCAAAATCAGTACTGTATAAAAGAAATTTTCATGGACTTTGTCATTCAGCCTGCCATTCAGCAACATATGGAGCAGGGCGATCATCTGTACTTTTGGCGAAATGCCTTGGTTTAAATTTTTCAAAATGTGCCCCTTTCTTTAGGTTTATGACTAGAAAAGATATACTTGCCTTATATCATACAGAGAGAAAAAAAACTGCGAAGTACAAAATACAACGATATCTGGCAAAATGTAGAAAAAGTAATCGAAAAATTAGACAAGGGTCTTTATATTCAAATGCATGTTCTGAACTGAATGAAATTCACAATTATGGAATAAATGTCAATAAAATATAATTGAATAAACAATAAACTGATAAATTTAAATTATCACCAGTGTTTTTCTTACCTAATTAAAAATACAATTTTTAAAGCCATCATGTCCAAAACATGACTTGACATGTTTGCAAGCATTGCGTTGCACGTTAATGTGCCCCGGCTCAAGGGATAAATGGTTTATATTGATACACTTCTTCTCATGACACAGATGAGATACATGATAATGCTCATTTGAGAATTTACAGTCATTTTTCAAGAAATAAACTAATCTGTGCACGGTAAAAATTTGTCGCTTGTTTCTGAACAGTGGCCTTATAATTGCATAGCCGTCTGAATCCGTCATGCCATACCAGACGAAACAATCATTTAAAACATTATATCTGTAAAGCTTTGCTGAAAGAAATTCCTGTTCTTCTACTGTGAAGGCTGTTTTGTAAACTTTAGACATGATGAGATTTAAAAAAAGTTATAAAGAATCCAATAGTCTGAAACAGTAACATCAAAAATATAAACAAAAGAGTCATTAGGGTGTTTTCTGTGGGTTTGAATTTGAAATGTGGAGTGAGTGAAGGGGTATTCAACACCTAACAGAGCTGTGAAACATGTATCTAATGCATTAAACCAGAGAAAATGTCAACATAAACCTATGCTGCATTGTTAGGTACATTAAATAAAACTAAGATATCAACTTTCTCTAACCTATAGGTAAATAAATGAAGAGAAATGTAATTTTCTGTCATTCCTTAAGGGTGCAAAACACAGTTTTAAGTATGACGTTATCGTGACGTTATCATGTGAGGGACAAGCAAAAGTGACCCCTATAAAAAAACAATATGTAGCCTTGTTACATAGACATCTACATATCAATGGAAAGATAAAATTGTGAATTTTTTAAATGTCAAGGAATAATATATTCATCACTTACTAAAATCATGCATTTAGGGCACAAAATACAAGGAAAATAGGAGAATTTATGTGTCCGAGAGGTGTACGCATATCCATTTTTACCCCCCTTGATCAACAAACAGCGAAAAAATCAGACAATATCAGTTTTATGTATTTGACAGAACAAGTCCTTAGCTTTTTTTTTTGATGTACTTTCAGGGTACATTTTCCAGCTCTTGAAAGAGCTACTTTACCTGCTAATCCACTCATGTAATTCTGCACGTGCCAAAACCGGATGTTTTGAGAGTTACCTCCCACTATTAAAATGTCACACAAAAAATAATTATAAAAAAATATATGCATATTTCTTTCATTCTATTGTAAGATAAGACTCTACTTTATGCAAACAAAAACAAAAAAGATGCAATCTTTATCTACAATTTCTATAAATAGCAGGCAAACCTCTACCCAGCATGGTGTAAAGTTAGCCTCACCCAACACCCAAGGGAGAGGGGAGGAGGGGTTGAACCCTTCTTTTTGTCCAGGAAACCTGAATTTTAAAGTTTAAAAATAAATATATAAAATTGAATTAAATTTGTTTTTAAAAAATTATAAAATTGAATTAAATTAATTTTTCATTTCCTTTTATTTATTCATTTTTTTATTAATTGAAATAAACAATGCCAATTTCCTTTCCTTTCTTTACCTCTGTCTTCATAAGGAAGGACTGGAAAAAAGAAGGGTTCAACCCCTCCTCCCCTCTCCCTTGGGTGTTGGGTGAGGCTAACTTTACACCATCCTTTTTTCATAAAGATTATTTACACATTATAGCCACTATCTACATGAAATGTCATGAGTTATAAAGAAAAGGAGTTCTTCAAATGTTCCTCAATTTAATGTGGATATATATTTTTGAATATTTTTACTCCTTGGAAATTTATGGGTCTTTTGTCTTTACCATCCCTTATAACAGAGATTCTTCAAAATTGCATGAGGAATTTCATGAGTTTAACTTATGATAAGAGCCTTCCTTAGGTTAACAAGTGTATGAATGATAGCTAATGCTTAATCAAAATATTGATATTTATTAATATTCAAGAGTGTATGATATTGAAATTCTAAATATGTATAGGTCAGGCAATTTGGAAATTTTGATCATCACAAATTATATTTGACTGTATTAAAAGCAGTATTTATGGATAAACATTTAGAAGATTACACAAACACTATACTTTCACACTCTGGTTTTACAAATATGAAAAAGTTTAAATTACTAAGGATCAATCGTAATGACATAAAAGACAAGACTTACAAAATAAATATGAAAATACTCAGTCCTCAAGATTGAAAGTTTTTAAAGATTGGAAGCCTGAGAGTCTGAAATCCTAAAAGGCTGAAATCTCAATCTCAAGATTTAATATACATATTGTGTTTTGAAGGATTAAAAGTCAGTATATGATTTGCTTGTAAAATTCTTTAAAATGAAGGAGCCCATTCAGTGACATATTATAGAAAGAGTGGGAGATTTTATAACTAATTTCTTACAAATAAACAAATCACTCTGATATCCTTATAATGAAGTTTTACTGTAGCAGGAACACATTGACCTTTAATCTGAAAAATCAATAGAGGTGTTAAGATATTCATAGACAACAATGGTATCGCAAAAAGTGTGCTGATCTTTGATCTGATAATCAAAATATATGAAGCTTGTTTAATTAACCTATTCATGAAGTTTGATGAATATAAACCAAACTATTAAATATAGCAGATATCCTCCTCACTTTGACCTTTTGACTTAAAACATAATAAGGTCATTTGTTTACCTTTGTGTAACTTGGATGATTATCTTGTATAATGTATTTTGAACACATTAGTTGAACACTATTTAATCTGACTAAAGAAGAAACCTGGAAAATCTTTTATTCCTTTGTATGAACAAATTATTTGATGTCATGCAGTTATTTTAACCAAAATATCAGAACAATCTGATGACTCTTAAATAAAAAGTTCTCACTATAATAGTTAGAAACCATTGCTCTACCTGTCAAACACAAAAAATATGAATGTCAACTCAACAAAGTAAGTAAGGTTCCTTTTCTTCAAAAAAGTAAAATTCTGATGCATTGGGTGAGTGTTTGTTACTTTATGCCTAATAAAGAAAATTTTTTCCTCCATTTTGACTGTATGGATTAAGAGCTGTTCATATAATTGAATCAAACTTATTTCTTTCATGTCATTCTTAATGTCATAGTGTCCATCATTAATATTATGTACAAGTTTCAATCCTAATAGATGAATCCACATTTTGTTTTTATTTCACATCACTTGGCAGCCATATTTGAGGGAAACTCAAAATTCTCTGTCCATGTTAATTTCTTGTGTATACCTTCATCATTTGACATAACTCATTTGCTTTGATTGCCTAAATCAGAGCTATTCATACATAGAAAGAGAACAAAAAATGAATACAGTGAATTTATTGCAATAATACCTGCATGTTTGATACATAAAGAGATTTTTTTTTCATTCCTTTTTGACCTTTGGATTGACCCTGAATAGAGATAAGGTTTACATTTTGTCAAGTGTAAACTATATACTGCATGACTAAACATGGTTTGTATATTTCAATATGAAATAGTTTCTTTAATGCTTAAATCAAAATATTCCAACTATCCTAGTGAGAATTATGCTCAATTACCCTCTTTAGAAAGAGGGCTCAAATAGGCTTTGCCTGCTGCCCAATTCTATTCACTTATGTATAACAAATTTTGTATAAATTAATTAACTTTGTGAAATATTCCCAACTTCCAATGCTTTTTTATTTACATTAAAAAAACTGACTCAAATAAAATTGTTTTCTCATTTATTTTACAAGAAATAACATGCTGACAGTGAATCTATTTATTTTTTTAAAAAAAACTGGTTAAACTAATGATTACAATTGTCTTACAATGTTCATATGTAAGTTTATTTCATAAACCAATACCTTAAATGTATAGACTGAATTTACTTATGGATTAACCCCTTTGTAGTAAAAAACATTTTTTAAACCTGATTTTCTTGTTTATTCTCTCATATATTTTCCTAATTTGAGTATTAGCAAATTATTGATTACATAAGTAAACAAATTTAAGACAAAACTACAATATATGCTGAAAACCCTGAAATGAAATGGTTACATATGTAAGATGTGTAACACATCATGTACAACATTCAAGTTTACAAGATTTTAAGCTACCCATATTATACAATAAGACTACTTTTTCAAAGTTATGAGAAATTCTTTACAAAAATATAAATGCAAAAGATAAATGTTAGGGTACACTTTTAAAATACATTTTACATGAATCACATAAAGAACATTACAAATCATTTCTTTGTGTTTGTTTTCCTTTGGAACATCTGTGAACAAACATTCTGTTTTGTCTTTCTGATACATGAAAAGCGTTCAAAAATCATTTGGAATTGTTGTGTTAAACCCTGATATAATAATTTTAAGAGTTTCTGGTGTGTGCCCTACTTAGAAATGTTTACATTGAAACAAAGATGAAACTCATAAATGAATTAATCAGCAAATATAAAGTCATAAGGTTTACACATGCTTTTCTTACACATCATGTACATTTTTTTCTACAAGTATGTCTTTGTTCACAAAAAAAAATTGAAATCAACAGTACTTAGCATTCCATATTAAGAAATATGAACCCTAGCTATTAAAAATCTAAAAGTATATTTGTGCATCAATGCAATATGTTTAACAAAACAATCTCTTTCACTGTGATGAAAATTGTCTTCTTCATATAACATGCAGATGAAGAACTTCTTTGGATGATGTAATTTTCACATGTAGAAAAGAAACTAATTCAACTAAAACTAAAAGACAGTCATTAAAATTTTAAGGACATTAAAGGATGATATCAAGACCGAAGTCCAGGAATTGATAAAATGCTACAATTATCATCCAAAGATGTATATGTTTGGATTTATTTTTTTAATTCACAAGCAAATGATATGCTGCCATTTTAAATCTTTCAAACTTAAATTCTATACTTTTGAAATAAAAATTTCAAAATCTAAAGGAGTCTTCCAAATACCTATCTACATGTATTTATGACTGAAGGTATGTAAATCACCGGAGTTGCTGTAATGCACCATTTTTATCTACGCAGTGATAATAAATTTTTTACAGAATTCTAAGGTATTACATAGTAATAGTCATATAAACACCCTTGAACATTGTACATTTGATTAACATTTCAATCCTTTCCTAAGAATTTGCACCTAATTTTTATAAAGTCTATAAGTTATCACACAATGTCTAAGTTGTTGCATTACAGGATTCAAATCAGTAATCTCAGTTAGTAACTAACTTTTACCCAGGAGTAAATGATCCAAAAAATCTATAGAAATATCTTATTGATTCTTCATCTGTGTACTTATGATGTGAAGATTGTAAGTTACAAATTATTGTCAAAGAAGTCATCTCAATAATCTTATGCTTTGACCTTGACAAAGTGTCCTAAACAACAAAGTGTATTCCTACAAACATTCTATATGTAATTAGTATGATGAATATGATATGATAAAGATATTCAAGATATTATTAAACCACAGATTATGGGACACTTGCATCTTTATTGGGGGTCTTATTGAGACCAATTTAAAATTCAAAATTAAAAAAATGATACATACACAAACAAAATATATTTACCATTCCAGGAAAGTTAAATAATAATATTAAATCCAGCATCTGAATATCTGTGTAATTTCTAGGGGGTTATAGAAATAAGATGAAAAATAAAAGATTTAAATGTATACTTCTCATACATAAAAACAGTCTTCAATAGAAATTGGTAAAAATAAAAGTCACATTCAGATACTTTGAGGTCTGTGAGAATTAATTTTTAAAGAGTTCATGCTATCAGAAAATCATTTTTTCAATACAATTGTACTTGATTTGACTAGATCTCAGTTTAATAAATGGGTACATCTTATCCATAGTCAGTGTCTGACAGTAAAATGATACAATCCTGTTACTTTGTCATCCTGTAAACCACAGTCTATGATAATACTGGTTAAATTCGTTGGAAATCATATTTATCTATGTGCTTCTTAAATCCTCCATCCATCTCCTGTTTGATTTTCTTGTTTCAGTGTTCCAAGAGAGGATATTCTGTTAGTCTTTGCATAATCTGATAGTCTTTCACCATTCTGAGAGTAGACATAGATCATTTCCATAAGCCCTCACTAGAGAATCCTGAAAAATATAAAAAAAAGTCTTAGTTGAAAAAAAAATTGTTATATAATATAAGCTTGATGGAATTCTAAATATAGACAAAAAAGGGTATAAATACAAGTTGTAACATCAGATTTTGACTTTTTCATATTAACCATGGGTAGCACCTCCAGTAAAGAAAAGAGTAAAGGAATGAGTAAAATTCAGCTTGGAAAGAGAGTTCTTTCAGAGAAAGATGTAGACAGAGGTATACCAGTTAAAATAAAAAAAGATGGCACTATTGAGATCATTTCTCAACAAGAATATAATCAATTAAGTCCAGAGAAGGGTGATCCTAATGTTGTCAGAGATTACATAGAAAGACCCTTGATTGCAGAAGAAGCTAATGAAGAATATAACCATTTATTACCAAAAGAGGGTAAGAATTACTTGGATTACCCTGAAAGACCTTTGACTAGAGAAGAAGTCAAGTTTATAGATGATAAGAGAAAACAGTTGTCAGAAAAAAAAAGATTGTTAAAGACACAGGATTTTAAACCCACAAAACCATTGGAGATACAAGGATTACAAGATACAAGGATTAATGGAGGAAGTCCAAACTGAACTCTTGGAAGACATTAAGGCTCATTATGAGAGTAACTTTCCAGTGTTTGTTTATTACAAAATTATGTATTCTGATTAAAAAAAAAAAGAAAAAAAAAGTTTTCACTTTCATTTGTTGTGCCTTTGACCATTTAAATTGACCTTATGGTCAAGATTGTGATATATACACTCTGATAATCATCTATGATGTCTCTAGGATGTTTACCTCAAAAGATTGAATCAGGGTATTTGTGTTCAAAGAGCTGAAGAAACTTAATACAGACAGATCTAAGATTTTGGAAGCATACATATTAATGAGGTTAAAGGAGATATAACACTTGGATTCATTACTACATTATTAAAAAGAAAGAACACAAACTTATAGAAATGATATTGAAAGTATCTTTTATGAATAAAGTGTCATGCTCCAAGGTATTATTTTTATAAACAGGATAAGGTTTACAGTAGTCCCATACACTCATAAGAAGATCTTGGGTAGTAGAAACACCAGGAAATTTTATTTCCACACAATCAGATCATCTTACATCAGTTATAAGGTTACAGTCTTTATACATAGTTAAGAGGGTCATTAAGATTTCTTTTCTGGTCATCCTGATGTGCTACATTATAGTATTCTTTCCCTGTGATATAATGTTAAAATTAAATGGGAAATTCAGAATTCATCAGCAATTGGAGTCAAAACTTGCTATCTTTACCAACTATGATATTAAGGAAGCTGGAGGGGGGGGGGGTTGCAAATTAGCCATATTTAACTTATTCTTTAGATATGCTATCTTCAGCTGTTAACTATCACTTGGCAAAGAAAACTTTCATACATTTTAGTTTCAAAATTTGATCATGCATTTTTGTATATATATATTGAAATGGAGCTCTTCTTCTTCTTCTAAAGGAGATCAATATAGTTTAAACATGACCATGACCACCAAGCCCTTTTTATTTAAATATATCATTTACATATCAATTCAATATTATAAACATGCATATGTAAAAAAAATAATAAAATAATAAATAAATATATATTACAATTGTATCTCATTGAAACTTTACCTTCAAGTTTTGTGTGTTTCTTTGTTGGTTGACTAACTGTGTATTTCCAAAGGAAGAGCAGACAGTCTGAACTTCATAGAGAATTGATTATAGATGGTTAGGAACAATACATATCTTCCAGGTTGAGGACTGTATAGAAAATAAAACCATTTTTGTTAATATGATGGAGTACTGTGTGAAACAATGCATGTTTAAATACAACATGTACAATGTCCAAAAAAAAAAAAGTTCATGAAAATATTTGTTTTTAATCTCAAAACAAATTGTTTTTAACATTAACTCCAGATGAGAAAAGTTCATCATGTTATCTTTAGATAATAAAAAAAAAAGCACAATTACTGTATTGATATCACAAATAAAATGATTATCAAATTAATTATTTAGACACTAAAAGATTTTTTATTAACAGCAGATTCAATTTTGTTTAATATCTGTCAGTACTGCATACAGAAAAATACATCTTTTTTTAGCATCATCACAGTACAACATGTAGTCCTTAATTTTTGGAAAAGCTCATTACTAAGAAACAAAAGTGAAAATGAAAATATATGTATACCATATATCACACATATTTAGAATCAAAACAAAAAGTAAATGACTATTAGGATTAATCTTTTGTAAATTCTTCCTTTTTCTCTTATTAGATTCCTAATTAATATCTCTTTGATCACCATTTAGTAAGTCTGAATTCCATGGCCATGGGTAACATACATAATGAATTATGAAATTATATCATAATTTATACAAAAGGACTTATTAATATTCTGAAGATCCCTTAATCATGTGTTAATATATTTTAGGTTAAATAAGGGTGTGCATATATGAATGCAAGTTAGAAATATCAGATCACATAAGTATTTTACAGTAATAAAATTAACCATATAATCATGGTTAAATGCAAAGATGACCATCATAGGGAATGTATAAACAATTAAAAAAAAACAAGACAAACTTACCAGAGATATTCAACTATATGCCCAATTAGCCTATCAATTAAATAATCTAGTGATTGATTACATCTCAGCTGATCCTGAAAAAATCATACAATTCAGTGATACACATTTAACCTCATTTTACAATGTAAGTAAAGCAATCATTTACAGACAAAAGGGACAGAAATGTAAAAAGATACCATGTATTTTACCAAAATTAAGTGAATATTTTTCTGATTGAAATTCAATCATAGAATGACCCATCATAGAAATATTAAATGCACTCTGAGTTACATGCAGGCTAAACAAGTGTAAATCACATGAAATGAGGATAAATACAGTACATTTACATTCAAAACAGAACTTTACATAATCATGATTAAATGCAAAGATGATCTTCATATAGGAAATGTAAACAAAACAAAGACAAACTTACCAGAATTATCCAATTATATGCCCAATTAAATAATCCAGTGAAACAACATCTTAGCTGATCCTGAAAAAAAGCATACAATATTCAGTGATACTCAATTTAACCTCATTTTACAAAGGAAGTAAAGCAACAATTGACAGACAAACAGGACAGAAAAACATGTTTACATGTAATGCAAAATAATATCTCTTATATATATGGATTCCTATACTCTTATCATATTAAATGTCATTTGTAAAATGTATTTTTTAAGACAGATTTATTTTAGGATCGACTTTTTAAATGATGACATGAATAGCAGGCCATACTTTCAGCACATGACAAAAACATTCTCTCAAATTACACAGAAATGGGTTATTTAGCATAGCTGACATTAAACATATAGGTGAGCGATAACAAAATCACAATCATAAACAATGTGAAACAACTTTAAACGACCTACACGGTGGATTACAAGCCTTTTTCACTGGGGTAAAATCTTGCCGAAATTCGCTATGGCTGCCCGAAACCCCGAACCCGACTGTATAAAAGATGAAGTCATACAGTAACATAACACTGATGTAGTATTACATGATTTTTTAATTTTATTTCTTAAAAACTATAAGGGGAGTTTACCAAAAAAAAAAAAATTAATAAGAAAAAAAAATTTAAAGTTATTTTAAAAAAGTTAAAAGTTAAAAAATTTATAAGTTAATTTTAAAAAAGTTTAAAAAATTTAAAAAGAAATTCTAAGTTTTTTAAAAAAAGTGACCTGGTGTTATAACTTGACAGACATAACACACACACATGTTTTTTTTTTTTTTTTTTTTTTTTTTTTTTTGTATTGTGTGTTATTTGTTATTGTTTTGAGGAAATCCAGTTTGAAAGATGATGCAACAGGTATAAAAAAGATGATGCAACAGGTATAAAAAGATGATGCAATAGATATAAAAAAGATGATGCAACAGATATAAAAAGATGATGCAACAGATATAAAAAGATGATGCAACAGGTATAAAAAAGATGATGCAATAAGTATAAAAAAGATGATGCAACAGTAAAGGTATATAAAGCGGAGCTGGACATGGACGATCATTCTTTGTGAGTACTTGGAACTCGATAGACTTTAAAAAAGTTCAGTGGTCAAGTCAGAGGTATGGAACCAAGGTATCGCTGGTTTATTGAGAATACTGACAAGAGTGGACCCTGGATGGAAACCCTAGAAGAAGCCACGCAGGATTACCATAAAACCCATTCAGAGGAATCTAATCAAACAGTATGGACTTGGGAGGAATACCTTAAAGAACTGTGGGGCTTGGATAAGATGATTCCGGAACAATCTAAAGAAAAAGTTGAAGAAACTAAACAAAAAGTATGGTTGCAAAAAAAGAGTGAAATTTCCTGAAAATTATGTGGTGATAAGGAAGCACTGCTCTTTTGAGGGAATGAAGGGCTATCACGACTACAAATGGGAGATCAGAGGTGAGGATGATGATGGTTTTCTGATTGAAACTATATACTTCCCCGAGTTAGAATCCTGTATTGAGCATTTACTTCTGTACAAGAAAGAAGGAAAAGCCTTAAAAAGACCGCATCTACGTACTTATACACAGTATCTCCATGGAATAATTCCTTATTTTCCAAATGAAAAAGGTATTCCTTGGAGGACACGAGACTATGGTAATGATGATGATGATGATTTGAAGTTTGATGATGATTCGGACTGGATGATTAATTTCGACGGCGTTGGACTGGATGATTAATTTGGAGGGTATTTTTGATTAAAAGACAGCCTGGTAAATTATTGTATTTTCATTCTGAATAAAAATTGAAAAAAAATCAAAATATGTGTTATTTGTTATTGTTTTGAGGAAATCCAGTTTGAAAGATGATGCAACAGGTATAATAAGATGATGCAACAGGTATCAAAAAAGATGATGCAATAAGTATTAAAAAGATGATGCAACAAGTATAAAGATGATGCAATAGATATATAAAGATGATGCAACAGGTATATCAAAAAGATGATGCAATAGATCTAAAAAGATGATGCAACAT
The DNA here is from genome assembly GCF_032062105.1 of Saccostrea cuccullata. Lineage (NCBI taxonomy): Eukaryota > Metazoa > Mollusca > Bivalvia > Ostreida > Ostreidae > Saccostrea > Saccostrea cuccullata. The sequence continues at coordinate 40,082 of NW_026919611.1, forward strand.
ATGTACTGAATTGACCAGGCTATCCTTAGAACCCCCTAATCTGCACTCCCTTGACCCGCCTATCCCCCACAGGGGCTGCACTCCCTTGACCCACCTATCCCTCACAGGGGTTGCACTCCCTTGACCCGCCTATCCCCCTCAGCCCCAAAAGTGCACTCAGTTGACCCGCCCATCCCCTCAACCAATCAAAACTGATCACGTGATTTCTCTCAGCCAATCAGAATCTTCCCCTAGCGGGACCCCTTATACTACTGACGTTGACATAGATTCATGTATACATTATACACTATGAATTATCACTGGAAATTCCAGTGTGTTCGATCATGACAATAAGCACATGACGGGTTTTGTCTATCTATTGGCTACGTACTTATCCATGGCACCTGACCCTACCTATGATATGATCGATGTTTAAGAGGTCCGCTTTTTTGTTTGCTCTGCTCCTAAATTGTACTGCTTAAATGTATGTTTGAGCTTAAATACTATATTTTTCGTCACATACTGACATTTTTCTGAAATGGTTTCAGAGACCGGTGATCAACATGGTTATTATCTTTATATAAGTAACTGCAAATTAATTCACTACTGTGAAAGAGTCATAATATTACAATGTTCCATGTTTGCTCTGGTCCCCGTTTCTGTTGTTCATTATTACTTTTTGAGTCAAAATACACTTTGTTCATTATTTCTGTATTTCATGAAGCGACGTCAACCGGTACTCAGATGCATTATTTTATTGATTTTGAAAATTTTTATCCTACACAAATGCCAAAATAAGTAAAAAAAAACAACTCAATATGTCATTTTACTTCTAAATTTACAAGTTGCATAATATCTTGGATACCTAGATCAGATTTTTCGTCGAGTTCGAGATAACACATTGTTTTGTTTTGATGTAATATGTATAATGAAAACAAAAACTTGATTTATCATTTTTGATTTTTTAGAACTGCTAAATCTAAGTTTCAAAAATTCAAAAATTTAATTTTTTTTCAAGGAGAGATACAACAAAAAGATAATATTGCAATTAGATATCATTGTTCTTGCTTGAGATGTAGGTCTACGTTTAGTAGAACATTGACATATGCATCAATATATTGCAACATATATTCACACACCAGAATAGGAAACAGGGGGGTGAATCGAGACACTGCCGTACTGTTTGGACATGTACACTTACTCTCATGACTAAGAACTTACCGTATAGCGGGCTTTCTTGGCGGATTTAATATTCGGCTTTTTGTCTGCTCTTAGGTATACCTGTGTCCAATAATTTTGGCGTAATTTATTTTAGCAGACACATGGTTTCAGTTCTTTGCAAATGAACACTAAGAAGACCTCTGAATATTTAAGCGATTAGATTTTTAGCAGTCTACCATCAAAACGCCAAAAATAGGCCAAAATTAGCATTCTTCTAAAGATAGCCCTCTATACGGTAATATGTAACTACAGTTGGGACACCGTCATATGGAAACCCATTTAGGACCTATCAAAAATATTTTTGAATTCGTTATAACGATTTTTAGAATTTGTTATAACGAATTGAATTTGTTATAACAGATTTTTAAAATTCGTTATTATGAATTTAATGTGTAATTACAAATTTGTTGAATTCGTTAAAACGCATTTAATATTTTATTACAGATTTGTTGAATTCGTTATAGCCAATTCAAGAATTCAAAAATACTTTTTATAAGTCCTAAATGGGCTTCCGTACTGTCCAAAGTTCGTCTGTCTCTTTTTTCTACAACACTCTAATTTCTTTGATGAAATTGAATTTTTTTTGTATGAAATCACCACATAAAACCTAGCTAACAAAATAAATAGGTCAAACAAATGCTGCAAAAGTTTTTCGAATTTACTGTACTATCCGCATAGGAATACTTCTTATAAACACAGACCACGTTAAGGCCTAATGTTTCTTTCGAGGGACTTTGAAAATGAAACAAGCAAGCAAAGACGATGAAAATAATTTTTTTGTTCATTACAACCAACTGAATGCTCAAAAATTCAGTCAATAAATACAAATTAAATGCAGAAGAAACAAGGAGAACTAGCACATACGGCAGCTCCTCTTGATGAGCAAAACAGTCTCGACCGGTCACGCCCGCTTTATTTTCCTTCTCGTGATGGGACAAATGGAAACATCTGTAGATAATTTAATGTGTAAATATTGATCTTATTATTGCTGTGAACAACGACATTCAACAGTCAACCTAATCTCTTGTGCAAAATACGCACAATTTTTTCGTCATTTGCACCAAATTATTTGGTACACCGAAAAAATGAACTAAATTGTCTGTCAATGAACAAAAACACTATATTTGGAAAGAAAGGACTTGTTAACATAAAGATAGGATTGCCAAATCACCAACCTTATGTTATACGACTACGTCAGTGTGCGTGTCTTTAAACCTATCATTGTCATGCGGGTAAAATCATTATCTACCATCTTATATCCTTAAGTGATGATATAAATTGAAACTGTACATCTACATGAACTTTTAATCACCAAAATAATATTTCCTAAGGAAAATTGAACGCTTTAAACAATAATGCATGTAAGTGGATCATGTAATTTTGTTGTTCAACATGAATATTCTCTTTTTAAGATGAGGAGAGGATTGGTGTCGATTTATACTTAAAAAAAGAGATTGGTACCCTAAAGTGTAACAGACGGACGGACGTACAGACAGAGGGACGGACATCCTTTTGGAAAAAACAATGCACACATCTTTTAATTAATGGATACCTGCCTTACTTAACTCCTTATTAAAGACAAGACATAGCATTTATTAGAGGAATAGAAGAGGTCATTTATTTACTAAAATAAATGACAGAATAATCAAACAAGACATATGTTTATGTACTTACAAATAAGACAATTTAGATATATCGACGACGTAATGTCAATTAACAATGGTAATTTCCATTCCTACGTCGATACGACATATCCTGGTGAGCTTGAGATAAAAGATACCACAGAGTGTGAAACTTCTGTTTCATACTTTGATGTTTTACTTGAGAAAGACACTAATGGTAATCTAACATACAAACTATATGATAAACGTGATGACTTTAACTTTTCCATCGTCAACTTCCCTTACTTATGCAGCAACATACCTTCATCACCTGCATACGGAGTATATATATCTCAGTTGATTCGATACGCAAGAGCATGCTCTACATATGAACAATTTCTAAAACGAGGTAAATTATTGACAAGCAAGTTAATGAAACAAGAATATCAGCAGTCTCGTTTAAAGTCATCATTTCGTATAAGTTCTATGATTGATACAATGACATTGTCAGCAAATACAATTTATCATTGAGTCAAATGCTGACTGAAGTTTTTCAAACCAATTATTAGTCCATTATTTATACACTGAATTGACGACGGATTATTTCCTGATCATGACAAGGAGCACAAGGCGGGTGTGACCGGTCGGCAGCGGATTCTCACTCCTTCATGGCACCTGATCCCACGTCTGATGTTTCGGGGTTCCGTGTTTGCTCTGCTCCTATTTTGTTTTGTTTTATGGACTTTAAGATTGAATACTGTTCGTTATCTCCATATAGCCTTCTACAAAGCAAAACATAATATGACAAAATAACCAAATATTATAAGTCATACGTTTAAGTAAACAAGAAATAATACAAAGCAAAACATAAAAAACATAGATCGCAAACGATTTTACAATATTTTTTAAAAAATGTGATGTACATACAAAACTTACATAATATACTGAATATGATTGAAAAGATGAGGCACATCCGCCACCAATCATAACTGCTTGCTGTTTTGATATTTTAAGGCATACGCAAGTTAAAATGGTCATACGAACAATGGGTAATATATAAGTCTTAGCCTCAACAATTCAAAAGTAATGGCCAGGATTAGCAATTGCTTTTAAACAGGTCAACTTAAAAAAAGTCAAAGAGTAACATTATTGGTATTTGACTGAACTTCTCTTGAACATTAAATCCGTTATATCTGTTCAAATGTTATTAAGGTAGCTAATCTTAAAGTTGTTTAAAGTAGATCAAACGCCAAAGTCAAAAACATTTAAACGCAAGGATGGGACATTTCACACACATATGTGAAGTATAAAAAACCAAGAAGAAAATAAAAAACTTGTATTTTGTCCTTCCCCACTGATCCATTCTGATCGTATTTGAGCTCATTCTCTATCAAAACGCAAATCTACATAATATGTAACGGTTACCTTTATCTATTTGCGCCTATATAATTCATATCTATTTCTGAACTAGGCATGCCCTAACAAAAAAAATACTACGGTAAACTATAGTTAACTAAAGTTTTTTTCTTAAGTTAACTATATTATTAAAGTTAAAACTTTGGAACTTTGATTTACTATATGGTGAAAACTTTGGAACTTTGATTTACTGTAGTAAACACATTGAAACTTTAATTTACTATGGTGAAAACTTTGGAACTTTAATTTACTATGGTGAAAACTTTGAAACTTTGATTTATTATTGTAAAAACGTTGGAACTTTGCTGTAGCAAACAATAGTATTTTTTGTTAGGGAGAAGTCAATATTATTGCGTTTTTCCTCAATCAACTTTAGTTAATATTCTTATTATTTTTAGATCGTTGTGCTTACTTTACAGAATGATGAGCGACACTTATTTCAAGAGTTTTCGATTTAAATTCAGCTATTGTTTTAGGGACTTGGTGTCACGTAATGGATTGGTGGGTGCATTGTCTAGGAAGAACCACTATATTTCAGGTTAAGATGGGCTGAGTAAGAATACGATTCTCCATTAATGACAAAGTTACTTGAAGAGGGAAACACTCCAGTGAAAACCCAAGATGATTTTTTATAAATTTAGTAATTTCATGATGAACCGGATATCCATTCCAAAACATCATTTGCATTGGTTTTTAATACAGAAACAAAGAACTCATAACAACTATAGGTTGTTTGTGACTCAGACAAAATCTTTATTTTCCTGAAATTGTTTTGTTTGTTTCTTACTTCCATCAGTTCAATCATAATATAGTCGCAATAATAAAAAAAATCATCAGAAAAATAATTCTAACACATTATGGTTTCGCATGGGTAATGAGGAAGCATACAAAAATTCTACCGTGACTAAATCAGTGCTACATTTTGACGTCATAGTAGGCAAGATGTTAGAGGTCAGAACACAAGTTTTCGTAATATTGGTATTTAGAGATGTAATTTAACTCTAGAAAATGAATAGAAACGTGTAAAGAATAAACACAAATAAAATGTTTTTATTTTGTTATGCTGTGTCAGTCATTTTGATTAACATCTACCACCGATGACGTCATATGTGTATATCAAGTAACTTGGGAATTGATCATGTCGTGTAAAGAGAATTTGGCTAACACGGCAGGTACATGCACAAAGAAACGTAAAATGAAGTTTAAAAGGAAGTATCGTGAATATTGTGTAAAATTCATGTGGAGTTCAGTTAATTAAACAGGTATGTTAATTTATTTTCATCGATTATATTCTATTTCGAAGACAGTCAGCTATATAGGTATCGCTAGTCGGCCTTTCCTCTGTCATTCGTGACATAAATAATGCAACAGAACAACAATACGCTGGATATTTCAAAACATAAGATTTGAACAGATGGAAAGTTCGACTTCTGAGAAAATTGGAAAGTGCTGCTAGAATCTCGAGTTAAGCATGGTTTTACGAAAAATCTCGGTTCACATGTATAAAATCCAAAACATACCTTAAGGTTTCGTGCGAATGTGTGGAGTTATTATTTTACTGACAGGACAGTGGGATTCTAGCAGCAATTTTTGGGGAAAATAGATGTCTTTTACTATATTATTTAATCAAAGATATCATCAAACTCCAGGGTATTGTTGTTCTGTTAGCTTTTTTATTAAGGAAAATTTCGCTATTAATAGAACTCACGTGTTGCCGTGGCGGTGGTGCACGTCTTTGTATTTGACACTCTTTTATCTGTATGCAATAGTTAATAACAGTTTACGTTCATCAGCGATTTGGGTAACTTATCAAACTTAATTGTAGAGCGCTCGCTCCGTGATCGGGAGGCCGTGAGTTCGTATCTCGGCCGCGACTGACCTAGTCGTTAAAATGGGAAGCAACTGTTCCTCCGCCATGCGCCCGGCACTTTGAAGTGAAAGTTTCGGGTCCTTCGGATGAGACCTTAAAAACCAAGGCCCCAGGTCAGCAGGAGGCGTTGGCACGATAAAAATCCCTCACTGCTCAATGGGCTCTAAGTGCCGAGTAAAGGTAAAAAATTTGAAGCCCTTCACCGGCATACGGTGACGTCTCCATATGAGTGAAAAATTAACAGAGGGACGTTAAACAATATACATTCATTCATTCAAACTTAATTTTCTTTAAAAAAATCCAAATTTCCCGAGAAATTACTTATATGCTTCCTAAACATACCCGCGTTTATTTGACGATGTAAAATTACATTGGATTTAAAGGTACTTGGACACAGATTTGAAGTTATTATATTCTCTATAATATTACGACTTATATATCTTAATAGCACTTCACACGGAAATTAATTAAAAATCTTATTTCATATAAAAGATATAAAAATTTCAAATTTTTGGCGGGCTTGATTGACACATCCTTGCACTTTCACAAATTAATTTTATTCTAAATCCTTAGGAAAAGTTGCAATCTCGTGCTGAAGAAATGAAAAATATTGAGACTTTAATCAAGAAAATTCAGAGTAGACATGTTCGGAAGCAAAACAAACACACAATATATTGTCAGTCCGTGTAGTTGTGGTAACCAGACTGTGACTATATTGAACGCATCCGGTCAATTGAAAACATTACAGAACTCGTGCCCTGTTTATAAAAACTGTGTACATTACACGAGTGTGCTTGATTTGCTGAACTCTGTACGCATCTCTTAGTTCGGAATGACGATGCTTATGAAGGGATTTTGCTTTCTGACATTTCTACTCTGAATAAAATTAATTTATTGGATAAAAGTTTTAATATTTCTCATAAATACAAAACAATATTTCTACTTTTCCTAAGGATTAAGAAAAAAGGTAAAAATTTGTAAAAGTGCAAGGATGTGTCAATCAAGCCCGCCAAACAATTTTAATATCTTTTATATGAAATAAGATTTTTATTTAATTTTTGTGCTAAATGCTATTAGAATATATAAGTCGTAATATTACAGAGAAAATATTGACTTCAAATCTGTGTCCCAGTACCTTTAATTTTAACAATCATTCTTGATTGAATACTGCAATATTGATCGAATGCTATATTTTGTAAGTAAAGCTGCAATAAATTCATTTCATTTTCATCTTTATAAAATAAAATCAATGAAGACGTTGTTCCTTTATTTATGATGAATTGTCTTGATGCGTCTATCCAAGGTTCAATTGATATATTTATAAAAGTTATGGTAATACACGTGTGTTTGTTTTGTATGCAGATTAAGTCCATCGATAAAGGAGATCGATTGGTTGTTTATTTGTTTACGGGTGAATAGGTTGAATCCGTGCTACGCATGATTCAGTCTGGTATAAGGTAGATTTTCGGGTGTTTTAAGTTATTCGAAGTTCGCTGCTACATTGCAACAGACTTATGTTCTCTTAGATCGGAGATAGAAATCAGTCTATACTAGACGAACGCTTAGCTTCATGTAGCACACAAACAAATAGAGCCGAGGTTCCGGGCATCTCTGACACGTTTGGATTCCATGTGGGGAAAAAATGGCACATTTGAAGGTGCAGCTACAAACTGGTAATTTCTTATTTGCGAATTTCTCAAAGAAAGAATGAAAGTATAAAAATAACATTTGAATTTAAAAACGCTGTTTATATTATTAACGATAGGGTAAAGGGGACCATATAAGCTAACTCTGTGTCTTTCACATTAAAGCAAAAAAAAAAAAAGTTTCATTCTGTTAATCGTAATTCCTGAAAGCTTGAGTGATTAAAACGTTTGTCAACGTCTAATCTTCTGTCAGTTTTGTTTCTTTCATTGTTACTAAGCCTCATAGACCATAGCCATAGGACTATGTAAGCTACGGCTACGACTCTAACAGCAGATAGAGGCACGCGCAGAACAGAGAATCTGGTAAGCATTTGGACACAGATTAATGTCCGTTTTTCAGCTTGAATTTAGCTTTATAAAAAAAAATTAGATACATATACATGTGTTACTTGAGAATGAGTATAATTCTAGTAAAGTCACGGTAGTAATTAATGCACGTACATACCTGGTACATGTATATATAATTCTGTATCCATATGATGGCTTGGTATTTGGTAGCAATTATGAACAAAATTCCTTTTTCTAATAAATAGTAACGAGACACACTATTTTGGAAGCTAATTGTATATGAATTTCATGATATGGTTCGGACAGTTCTAAAATTTTACAATTCTACATCGTACTGTGACTTATTGATGCATATAACTGCATATAGATTGTTTTAAAATCTTGGAAATAATGTACAGTGTACATGTAATTGAATATATAGTTCCTGTTGTTCCTGATATAAACTCGAAAAATGATGAAACATCGTTTTATTTTAGTAAAAATTTTTATTCAATAAAACCTTTGTTTAGCCACAGTGGTTTTTATGCTCCAAATCTGGACGTTGTATTTTCAAATACGTAGAAATGAAGAACATAAGATAAATGCATATCATTGATGCTCCATAATTTGTACATAATGTATTCCGATGCTGAAAATTATGATAGCCTGATTCGGTTCAGATCATTTTGTTGAAGAGTATTGATTTAAGACAGTGTTTATAATAGCCTTCATTATGCATTTGATATGTCCTAATTTAGTGATTTCTATCTGTTATGAAGAAAATACAACTCAAGAGTTGATATCATGATGATATTCGCAAGACCTAGTGCCACATGAATTGATGTATTGCAGACAAAGCCCTTTTGAAGTTCTGTAAGTAGCTTGATGAAGCTGGCATGATCTGGCATGTAGTATGATGCAGACAAGGCCCTTTTGATGTACTGTAAATAGCTTGAAGAAGCTTGCATGGTTTGAGATGTAGTATGATACAGACAAGGCCCATTTAACGTTCTGTTAGTAGCTTGATGAAGCTGGCATGGTCTGGCATGAAATATGATGCAGACAAAGTCCTTTCCAAGTTCTGTAAGTAGCTTGATGAAACTGACATGGTCTGAGATATAGTATGATGCAGACGAGGCCCTTTTCAAGTTCTGTAAGTAGCTTGAAGAAGCTGGCATGGTCTGAGATGTAGTATGGTGCAGACAAGGCCCCTTTTCAAGTTCTGTAAGTAGCTTGAAGAAGCTGGCATGTAGTATGATGCAGACAAGGCCATTTTCAAGTTCAGTAAGTAGCTTGAAGAAGTTGGCATGGTCTGAGATGTAGTATGATGCAGACGAGGCCCCTTTTCAAGTTCTGTAAGTAGCTTGAAGAAGCTGGCATGGTCTGAGATGTAGTATGATGCAGACGAGGCCCTTTTCAAGTTCTGTAAGTAGCTTGAAGAAGCTGGCATGGTCTGAGATGTAGTATGATGCAGACGAGGCCCTTTTCAAGTTCTGTACAGTGGCTGGAACGTTATTGTTGACAAACCAATCGTGTAGAATCGTTCGTTTATCGTGAGTGATCGTTCGTTTAACGTGCAAGATCGTTCGTGTATCAGACTCAATCGTGTGCGTTTTTAATCGTGCGAGATCGTGCGTTTAGAATCGTGTAAATTTCGTTTTGTAAGTTTTTATCGGAATGTTATTTGTAAAGAGAGCATTTCCCTTGTTTGTTTTTATTTTGTTATTGTTTTATTAATTAAAATCCAAATAAAATGAAAAAGCGCAATTTATATAATAGAATGCAGAACGAACTAATTATCGCCCGTAAACAAGCAATAAAGTAAGTCGTACAATATTAAGTTCTCGTCAAAGAGCGCGATCAATATTGTGATAAACCGTACTTTGAAAAATCTGATTTTATTTATTATTTACTTCTTATTGTGGTCAAGATAATCTTGAAATCAATTCATTAAAAATAAATATATATATTTTTTGATAAAGAAATAAACATTTCTCAATGCTTACATAACTAGTTAGTCGACAAATATACATGGACACGGCATGATTTTCGGGAGTTTTGATTATCTCTTGAGCCTATTTGTAATAAATTAATTTTAAATTTCTGCAAATAAAAAAGTTGAATAATTGGCAAGTTTAACAGACATTGAATCATTTGTAATTATAATTTAAGTCATTCCATGCTGCCATTTTTGTTCAATCCTTTCTGCAGATCATGATATCCAATTCAATCAAATTATACGACCCACGTACACGTACATCGTCTAATAGAACAAGCAAAATCCATTTTTTTTTTATCAGAGAATTACCTTAGGAATAATTATTTTTAATCTAAAATATTAAGTCTTGCATATATTCAGTTACAGAAATATTACTTTCCGTTTTTTTCTTCAAAGTCTATGAAATAATATTGCTAATTCTTTGAAATCTTAAATAAGTATTAAGCCGTATTTCGTTTTGAAAATATTGAATCCTAAATATTTTGAACTATTTTGAGTGAAGAATCGTGCGTTTGCGTCAGCAATCGTGTAAGATCGTGTAACGTGTAGAATCGTGAACGTGAAGGATCGTTCGTGTATCAGGTTTAATCGTGCGTTAATCGTGCGGAATCGTTCGTGTAACGTGATCGTTCGTGTAAGTTGTCAACAATAACGTTCCAGCCACTGTAAGTAGCTTGAAGAAGCTGGCATGGTCTGAGATGTAGTATGGTGCAGACAAGGCCCCTTTTCAAGTTCTGTAAGTAGCTTGAAGAAGCTGGCATGTAGTATCATGTAGACAAGGTCCTTTTCAAGTTCTGTAAGTAGCTTGAAGAAGCTGGCATGGTCTGAGACGTAGTATGATGCAGACGAGGCCCTTTTCAAGTTCTGTAAGTAGCTTGAAGAAGCACGCATGGTCTAAGATTTAGTATGATGCAGACGAGGCCCTTTTCAAGTTCTGTAAGTAGCTTGAAGAAGCTGGCATGGTCTGAGATGTAGTATGATGCAGACAAGGCCCCTTTTCAAGTTCTGTAAGTAGCTTGAAGAAGCTGGCATGTAGTATGATGCAGACAAGGCCATTTTCAAGTTCAGTAAGTAGCTTGAAGAAGTTGGCATGGTCTGAGATGTAGTATGATGCAGACGAGGCCCCTTTTCAAGTTCTGTAAGTAGCTTGAAGAAGCTGGCATGGTCTGAGATGTAGTATGATGCAGACGAGGCCCTTTTCAAGTTCTGTAAGTAGCTTGAAGAAGCTGGCATGGTCTGAGATGTAGTATGATGCAGACAAGGCCCCTTTTCAAGTTCTGTAAGTAGCTTGAAGAAGCTAGCATGGTTTGAGATGTAGTTTGATACAGACAAGACCATATAGAATTCAGTAAGTAGCTCAAAGAAGCTGGCATGGTTTGAGATGTAGTTTTACAAAGACAAGACTATATAAAATTCAGTTGGTAACTTGAAGAAACTGGCATGTTTGAGGGGGTTTGATACAGACAAAACCACTTAAAATTCAGTAAGTAGCTTGAAGGATCTGGCATAGTTTGAGATGAAGTATGATGCAGACAAGGCCCTTTTCAAGTTTTGTAAGTAGCTTAAATAGTCTTGCATGGTTTGCAATGTACTTGGATGCAGACAAGACCATATAGAATTCAGTAAGTAGCTCGAAGAAGCTGGCATGGTTTAAGATGTAGTTTTACAAAGACAAGACCATATAAATTCAGTTAGTAACGTGAAGAAACTGGCATGTTTGAGAGGGTTTGATACAAACAAACCACTTAAAATTCGGTTAGTAGCTTGAAGAATCTCGCATGGCTGGAGATGTAGTATGATGCAGTCAAGACACTTTCAAATTCTGTTAGTAGCTTAGATGAAGCTGGAATGGTTGAATGGTTCATCATGTACATTTATCAAAAAATTATTTTTGAAATTTTTAAAATTTTTAAAAAAGTTAACATTGTTTGGAATGTAGTATTGACTAGTATATTTAACCAAAGACTTTCAAGAGACCTGTAAGTATCTTGATGAAGCTGGAAACTTCCGAGATGTATGGTTATACAGATAATTCTGTTTGTTAGATTTTTAAGTATTTTTGAAGTTGACATGACTTTAAATATAGTTGCTTTCTTGTCTTTTTAAGATGTGTAAAATCATAGTATCTCATTGAAGCAGGAAACTCGTTTTATCGATAAATACAAGTAAATCAACTTCAAAAGATATACAAAAGTGCAATTTGTTTAAGATGTGTTTGCAGACATATTTGAATTTTCAATTGACAAAGTGAAACTACTGTGCTTGCGTATTTATATTTTAATAGCCTAACTACTAATATAGCATTGTCTTGTTTATTCTGTAAAGGAGGCCAAATTGTTACTGTGCTTCTTATAATCACAGGCTCTGCTGGATTGGATTCTAAGCATTTAGAAAATAATTTAGGAATAATAAAGCAATTTGATATCACAATCTGATTTTCAGGTATCTTTAGTCAGGACACACGGACCAGATGTTTTGAATAACTTTCATTGAAGGATTTGTCTGAAGACTTCTAAAGCTGCGTTTAAAATCAAGGTTCGGACAAATCACCTCTAGTCAAAATCAAAGAGGAATAATGTTTACATTCTGGTAGGTGTGGTTCAGTTCATTTGTCTTATTGCTAATAACCAAGAGATGTTTAGAAAAGGTTGAATCTAATTTTTGATCAGATGAGTATAATTTATGATTGATTTAAATTTATTTCGTATTGTAAAAGTTATTTTTAAGTATCTGGAAGTCACAATCTTGTACAAGAAACAGAGAATTCTGTAAACATTCCAACTTTTACGTTTATAGAAGTAATTTTACATTCATAGTGTTTTAACGGGGTTGCTATCTGAACTGCAAATGCTTATATTTATGATTCACTGATAAAATCAACGTAGAAAGCTTTTCGAGTTCTTCTGAAGAATTCATGGTAAAAAGGAAAAGAAAACTCTTCAGCCGGGAAGGATAACCCTTTAATTTAATGATTTATTCAAAGAGTCATGAAAGTCTCCAAAGGAAGCTTAAAATTGAAATCTTTTTATACAACAAATTGAATTTCATGCAACTTAAGGTTCTTTAATACTCTGATAAGAGAGATAACTCTGAATGACATAAATGTCTAATATTCCTTTATAGATTTGCAAGTAGAATTGTCTTTTTTGTCCAATTGAATGTATTTTACTTATAAATGCATTCTTTTTTTTGGAAAATCATTAGGTTCGAGCAACATTTTATACCAGTGAGCAGACTGAGTGTTTATGAATCTTAATATGATTTAAAGTTCTTTGAACATTTTTATACAAATGTCCTCAATCTAGCATTAAATACCAATTTTTAAAAGTTTGATATAAATTTATAATTGATTTTTGAAGTTTTGCATTCATAGCAAACGCTTTATAAACTACAGTATTTATGTATAATAATAATTGTGCAGTATACATAGAAGAAATTTAAGTACCACAGAACCCAGTATAAAAATCTGTGCAGTTTTCTTCATTTGCTTGGAAACCTATAAGTTTTAACATAGATATAATTGTTAAAAATTTTCGTTTTGAAAATGCATGTAATAGGTGAATTCATTTGCATTACTGAAAAGTTATATTTTTATTCTCCTATATAATATTAATTTTTCTTTATGAGGTTTGAAGAATAATCAATGTGGATAAATACACATCAGTTTGAGAATTCTGCGACATTTTTATGATTTTCAATTATTCAGGGCCTGGTTTGAAATAATTAATAATTGGATTACCTTGAAGTCTTGATATCTAAGGGTGGGGTCATATACATTTTGATAATTTTATGTCAATGCTTTCTTTATCGTCGAAGTCTGTTGCACTCGCGCATGCGAGCTCATCCTATATAAAGTGTTTTTGAGTTTTATTTATAAATAATTTATGTTCGTTTGAACTGGTGAATTTAGAACATAAATATATTTATAAAAGTTATGGTAAAACACGTGTGTTTGTTTTGTATGCAGATTAAGTCCATCGATAAAGGAGATCGATTGGTTGTTTATTTGTTTACGGGTGAATAGGTTGAATCCGTGCTACGCATGATTCAGTCTGGTATAAGGTAGATTTTCGGGTGTTTTAAGTTATTCAAAGTTCGCTGCTACATTGCAACAGACTTATCCCCCGCCCCACCCACCCTTCCAGTATGATCGATATACTGAACTTGCTAAAATGTTCGTTGTAATGTTGACTGTCGCTTTATTTGTTTCTTTTTCTTTTGTATAATGATGTGGATTTCAGAAGTTAAACTAAAGACTGTGCTTTGTATACTGTATACACTTCATTAAAGTCTGTTGCACTCGCGCATGCGAGCTCATCCTATATAAAGTGTTTTTGAGTTTTATTTATAAATAATTTATGTTCGTTTGAACTGGTGAATTTAGAACATAACTAACGGCATATGCATCTTCTGAGGCCTATTCCTTCGTTGTAGCAAACGTAACAAACTCCATTAAGGTGCCCGCCGAGCCTGCATGTCCATCTGCATATCCCAGGATTGCACCAATAAGTACATCAACCTTGGCTGAGAACAAGATCAACCATACCCAAGCACAGGACTGTCAACAGTACAAACAAAGCGCATGTCTTCCTCTGGAATTAAAAAAAATAAATTCATAGATTAAAATTAATTTTAGTTTTCTTATTTTATAAATACTAATCTTATTCCATATCTAGTACGGAACTTATCTATCCCGTACCGAAAGGCTCAGAAAACACTAGATAAGTTTCAATTTACACAACTAACCCATATACCTACTAGAATTACAAACACGTCATGAACATTTATTGATCAGGTTTACAATTATCTACTGGAAAACGTGTGTGAAATTGGAGCGGCCCCATTGCTTTGACAGAAATCACATTGAAATAACACACAAATGCATTTGATCCGTTTCCTCATGCTACCTAGATGTTGATTTTACTTATGCTGATTTTTGTAGGTTCACTAACTCCATAAAATGACCTCAACAATATAACAATTAACTGACTAAGTCCTAACGTCCCATTTTGAATATCAACATTAAGTAGAGACTTAGTGCTTTCATTTCTTTAAATTTCTTTTGTGAGTCCAAGTTTGAAAACTCAGGCTGTGTGATACTGCAGTGTTCTTGATTTATGAAGAAAAGAGTTGAAATTACGCATCTTCAGCTGTTAATGAAAATATAAGCCCACCCCACGATCCAGAATTTTTTTTATTGATCAGAATCTCCTGAAACAATTCTTTCATTATACAATCAAACATTTTAGATAAGAGGTTGGGGGCTATACAAAATATAAAAAAAAGCCTGCATATTTGGTCATTTTGGAAGACATTTTCGAGATTTGAGGAAAATTAAGAAATTCATGACGTTGACAGGAGAAAAATTATTATGTTATTCTTATTTGACATGAAGTCACCAAGAGTCGAAATGAAATTTATATGTTCAACTAAAACTAAGTAGTTGAATTCACAGGGCTAAAATTGGCCCTAGGTGAACCTTGATCTTTAATTCCCTGCAATTCAGATACTAACATGTGACTTTGTAGGGCTTCCTTTATTATTGTATTCAAAATAACACACATTTTTAACATTGTGATAAAATCTTAAGAAATGATATAAATTTACCTGGCATTCATTATTCAGGTTACCTTTTATAATATAAATCTATAAAATTATTGTTGATTTACGAAAAAAAACTGTGTATATATTAAATTAGGTCATAAAATATATATAAAACATGATTTGAAATTGTTGCTTTAAAAATTACTTTTAAAAGATAATGGATTTTTTTTTTCAGAAAAGAAGGAAAGAACTTTATTTGGTAATGACCAATATTTGCCCCCCAAATCAAACTTTGATGGAGATATATTGAATTAACTTCTTAAACAGGGAGTATATGCTGACTTCAAAGCACTGAATATTTTCATAAGTGATTACGCCATATGTACGTAATGACGTCACAAACCTGACGTAAATTCCAGTTTTTTATGACTTTTACAGAAAAATGTACATATTTCGTCGATATTTTGAGTAATAGGCACTGAGCGCATGTGTGTTCAGGATCAATATTTTGATATAATGTGTAGAATAATAATATCAATGAAATATGTCATTATTGTTCCTGAACAAAATTGCGTTCTATAAATTTTAAAGCTAAAATTGTCGAAATTTTGTCCATTTTGTCCTCTTTCTGAAAAAGGATATAAAAATCGGACTAGTTTGTGACGTCATAAAAACATAAATTGTGAATACACTGCGCGCTTTGACACTATAATTATTTTCTGTTAGTTTATATTTCTCATACAATTTATTGAATTCAGCACATTTCAGGAAATTTTCAAAATTTGACTTTTGTGGGGGCAAATATATGCAATATACGGCATATAGTTCTTTTTAATTTTATGTAATCTGCCATCTAATTGTCCTGCTAAAGAAATACCTGTGACACAAAGATATATGAGATCTATACTTTCTGATTTGATAAATGAGCCCCTTCGTTTCAGCTTCAATAAATCCTGAAACGAAAGGTAAGAATTTTTTCTCGCCGATAACATAAAATGAAATAGCTACATTACTTATTTTAAAAATTCAGATTAAACTGTTTGATTAATTCTAAAACAATATCTGTATCTAAGTATGTACTTTTAATATGGTTAGACATGAAAACGGTAAAGATCATGATAGGTGGTTATGAAGTTAATAATTCAGTATTAATCCTAGTTTAACCCAAAACGTTACCATATACTGTTAAACTACACACTGGCGTTGGTTACTCATACACATGGTTACGACACTGCCCAACTTTGCATTTCCCTCAAACCTTTAACGCCCTAGTGCACAGTATTTCCTCCTCGAATTTCTCAGAATGCCATAATGTTCACCTAACTCAAACACGCACATACACTGCTGATCACCTGTTATCTGATTATAACATATTATTTCAAAGTCTGGATTTCCATAGTCGGCGACATGATATTTTACAAAATGAAAGAAAAAAACTATTTTCTTTTGAAAAAATTAATAAATAAATTACCAAGCCAACAAAATATACAGTTCAAACTCACCGCTGCCAAATTTCTCTACTATACTTTACATGTTTACAAACCAAACAGAAATGCTTTTCGGACACTCACCAAACCTTCAGGCCGAATGCACACAGCTTTTTAACGCAACCACACAGGTCATAGCTGCAGATCTGTAGCGTTATGGTTTTATATATTTGTCTTTGACCATAACGGTACAGATCCCGCAGTGAAGAAAAGGTGCAATTTACGGTGCAATATTTTTTGCGCTCTTTTGGTGAGAATTTCTCCACTTTCTAGAATTGGTCAATTAACTACTTTTCAAACCTTAATTCTAGAAATATTCTGTACCCAATATGTATAGTTTATCTATCTCCCAACCATTTATAGTTGGCTCTACAGGCAATAAACTCGCTAGAAGTGAATTTTCAGGAATCTAACAAAAAACATTTTAATCAAGCGAGTTTATCACTTGTAGAGACGACTATAAAGGGTTGGGAGATGGATAAAATATACAGATTAGTTAAATAATGTGTCTAGAATTAGGGGTTGAAAGGTAATTGATTGAGCAATGCTAGAAAGTGGAGAAATTCTCCCCAAAGCGCGCAAAAAATATTGCACTGTAAATTGCACATTTTTTTGCACTACGGGATCTGTAGCGTTATGGTCAAAGACAAAATATATAAAACCATAAGGCTACAGATCTGCAGCTACACAGGTCATACGATATTTTCTTTACAAAAGACACATCATATCACTTCTACGATCTGCTCAGAACTCACTTGTCGACAAAATTGTTCAAACCGGTCTGACAGCCATGACCAGCTGCCCCTAAAGACTATAAGGTGTGAATGAAATTATGGTACACAATAACATACTAACATAATAAAAATAAATGAAAATTGTGACACTATTGAACATTTAATTTATCTAATTCTTTTTTTTACTCCTGGATTATTCATCACAGAAGGATATGTCTTTTTTATAACATACAATTGAATGATTCAAAAAGATCGAAAAAGGGCTACTTTAATACTGTCCTCACTTCGCTACTAATCAGCTACTGTTACGCTGTCTACACTTGATCACTAGAATTCAGCTACTATAACACTGTCTTCACTTGATCGCTACTGATCAACTACTATAACACTGTCCACACTTATCGCTACTGATCAGCTACTATAACACTGTCCATACTTGATCGCTACTGATCAGCTACTATAACACTGTCCTCACTTGATCGCTACTTATCAGGTACTATAACACTGTCCACACTTGATCGCTACTGATCAGCTAGTATAACACTGTCCACACTTGATCGCTACTGATCAGCTACTATAACACTGTCCTCACATTGCTACTGATCAGCTACTATAAAACTGTCCACACTTGATCGCTACTGATCAGCTACTATAACACTGTCCACACTTGATCGCTACTGATCAGCTACTATAACACTGTCCTCACATTGCTACTGATCAGCTACTATAAAACTGTCCACACTTGATCGCTACTGATCAGCAACTATAACACTGTCCTCACTTGATCGCTACTGATCAGCTACTATAACACTGTCCACACTTGATCGCTACTTATCAGGTACTATAACACTGTCCTCACTTGATCGCTACTGATCAGCTAGTATAACACTGTCCACTTGATCACTAATGATCAGCTACTATAACACTGTCCTCACATTGCTACTGATCAGCTACTATAACACTGTCCCCACTTGATTGCTACTAATAAGCTATCTTAACACTGTCCTCACTTGATTGCTACTAATAAGCTATCTTAACACTGTCCTCACTTGATTGCTACTGATCAGCTACTATAACACTGTCCTCACTTGATCGCTACTGATCAGCTAGTATAACACTGTCAACTTGATCACTAATGATCAGCTACTATAACACTGTCCTCACATTGCTACTGATCAGCTACTTTAACACTGTCCCCACTTGATTGCTACTAATAAGCTATCTTAACACTGTACTCACTTGATTGCTACTGATCAGCTACTATAACACTGTCCTCACTTGAACGCTACTTATCCGATACTATAACACTGTCCTCACTTGATCGCTACTTATCAGGTACTATAACACTGTCCACACTTGATCACTAATGATCAGCTACTATAACACTGTCTTCACTTGATCACTTCTAATTAGATACTTTAACACTGTCCACACTTGATCACTACTAATCAGATACTTTAACACTGTCCTCAATTGATCGCTACTGATCAGTTACTATAACACTGTCCTCACATTGCTACTGATCAGCTACTATAACACTGTCCACACTTGATCACTAATGATCAGCTACTATAACACTGTCTTCACTTGATCACTACTAATTAGATACTTTAACACTGTCCACACTTGATCGCTACTAATCAGCTACTAAAACACTGTCCTCACTTGATCGCTACTGATCAGCTTGTATTACACTTTCCCCACTTGATTGCTACTGAGCAGCTACTTTAACACTGTCCACACTTGATCACTACTAATCAGTTCCTTAACGCTGTCCTCACTTGATGGCTAGTAATTGGCTTCTAAGTTCAAGACGCCAAAATTAATATAGGATACAAGGTATGTAAAATTAGTGAGCCCTTGAGTGTTTAAATCAGTCCGGATAGACATTACTATACAGAATAAAGAAATAATGCCCCAACCATTAATTTTTGCGTAAGACATATGATAATATTTAACACTTTGATTAAATACCGTTTCATCTAACACAATGTCTTTCATCCAAAAAAGTGTGAACGTTAAAGTATACTTATAAATGAAAATATAGTTTTGTCTAATCGATAGAATGCACAACTTTAAATAGAAAAAAAAATTCACGTACATATCTTTAGCCATAGAAGCAATTAAGGAATAATATACTATTTAAAAAAAATAAACATGGGAATAAGGTCTATTTCTTTTAATAATGAATTATCTCTATCTTCGCAAAAAAAAAAAGTGCGACCAGGCTAAGTCCCCCCCCTCTTCCAGCCCCTTCAACGCCTATGTTGGTCTATTTTCCAATCTGTGTTTGATTTAGTATAGGATAATTTAAATCGCTTCACCTAAGCAAAAATACTATCACAGTGAATACGGTGTTAAGGAGCGATTTTTTTTAGTCTTTCACGACCATTCATAAAGGTATAACAATATGTAACAATTAGAACTGAACAAGATAAATGAAAGAATGAAACTTCTTAAAATACATGACAGATTTGTTTACACGCATTTTAATGCATGTAAAGAATGTTAATAAATTATCGTATAAATCAAAACAAGCATTATCAATCTTATTGTACTTATCGATTGACACACTTATGCCGTGATAATGACTCATTTTTACGCATTTAGAATTAAGAGTAAATAGAAATTCCGAAACTTCTATAAACAAGACACTTGTTTTTATTTATCACGGTCATATATGTCAAGTATTAAAATATTTTATTATACTTTCGTTTATTTCAATAATACTTAAAAACATTTTTGTATCACAAATTCATAAATGCAGTGTATCACAGGTCACATTTATATACAATCCTCAAGAATGGTCGCTTAATGAGCTTTAAAATATATTACACAAGATTATCATCACATGTAAGCAATATTAAGTAAAAATATATTCTTAATGGATCAGGAAATAGCGGAAAAAATTCGTCGTCAATTCAGTGTATAAATAATGGACTAACATCTGGATGAAAAACGTTAGTCAGCAATTGACTTAATGATAAATTGTATTTGTTGACAAGGCCATTGTATACAACCATAGAACTTACGAAATGATGACTTGAGACGGAACTACTGATGTTGTTTCATTGACTTGCTTGTCAATAATTAACCTCGTTTTAGAAATTGTTCATACGTAGAGCTACTGGAAAGATCCAAATTGCACTCCCTAAAAACCAGAAGAATGAGATAACTGGCATTAGAAATATTTAAAATCATTAACGAAAAGAGCCCACTCTTTCTTCAAGATGTGGTCACAGTTAAAGAAAACTCATATAATTTTAGATATTCTAAAGCCACAGAACCCAAAACTACAAGGTATGGAAAAGGTTCTTTCAGATATGAGGCAGCAAGGACATGGAATACCCTTCCCAATGATATCTAAATACTACATCCTTTAATTTATTCAAGAACTACATATCTACCTGGTGTGGATATAGAAAATAATGTAATTGTAGTGTATGTAAATACCAGTCCATGCTGCCTTTGTCTGAGAAGCCTTCTTAAATGTTCTTTTCCGGTCATTTAAAATATTTTGTGTGTACGCTTGTGTTTTGTTTTCTTTTTTTTTCTCTTCTGCTATTATTATTATGTTCTGTGAATGCCCATATGTGTGCAAAGCATATGAATAATTGCATGCTTTCTATGTTGCTTTCCTCGTTGTTCAACTTTCATTTCTGTCAGTGTTTGAAAACGTTATGTACTGTACGGCGCTTTAATTGACTTTTTTCTCTCAATTATTTTTTTTAATCAGCATGGTCAGTGCTTATTAGGACTGTGATAATCATCTGTGTGCAAACAATTTTTGCTGCTTCGTTTTTAGTTTATTTTTGTAATAAGTGCTATTATCTGTGATTTTTTTCTTTATCCTTTAAGTGTCATTTTAAATGGCTTATTTAAATTATTTTTTGTTTAACTAACAATCTTATGTTATTTTTACTAATTTTTATCTATGTGTAAATATGTTAAAGTGGATTAAAGAGCTTCATCACAGCTTATGTTATTTCTGTTAAATTGTATATATGTGCCGACTATAAATAAAATTTACTTGACTTGACTTGGCAAATTGTTTGCTAGTGCAAAAGGGCCAAAATAAACCTGTATACAGTCCCTAACAAAAAATACTATAATAAACTATAGTTAAGTGATTTACTATTGATTTACTTTTGTGAAAACTTTGGAGCTTTGATTTACTTTGAAAACTTTGGAACTTTGATTTACTTTTGTGAAAACTTTGGAACTTTGATTTACTATGGTGAAAACTTTGGAACTTTGAGCAGGTACTATAAAACCCGTGGAATTATGTTTCTGTTTTCCCATTTTGTACATTTGATTAAATTTCAAGATTAAAATTCATATAAGCTAATGATCTTTTAAAAAACCTGACTAGTCCCCAAAAAGAATAATGTACAAGAAATGAAGTTTAATGTAAAAAATAGTCTCTTGAAACGATAAATAAATAATATTTACTTACTCGTATATTTATTTAATTTTAATGTTGTGCAGATAAAACATAAGTCTTATTTATGTTAGTCCATGAGCCACAGGGGGTGGTCGGTACCATTTTGGGTGAATAAGCTTTATAGTGATATTTGTTAAGGTATACCCCTAACTATTAAGAAATTGTATGATAGCATCAAATCCGTTGTGGCTTCAATGCTGGAAACACAGTTATTGCCCTTTATTTGCTCAAATTAGGTATTTTGAGCTTTATGTATTTGCAACCTGCAAAGTATTTGTCATACAGTTGCCAACCGTGATAGAAAGTTCTACCGGAATTAACTCCAATGAGGAACATCTTTAAAGAGCATTATCTGAGTTCTAGGCGTGATCCTAACAAAAATTGCATAGTTTTGCCACTTTTATTCAACAATAACATGTACCTCAAAAATTTATAAAAAGAAAAAGATAAGTACCAACGCACATATACTAGTTTAGATATTGAACTTGCGCTTCGGTGACGACAATGACCACTGTCTCATCTTTGTGGGGGAGGGGGATGACCTGGACGGTGGGTGCGGAGGTGACTGGTCATGCCGATCCCCGCACAAGCAGATGATGGAGTTTTTCGACTACAAGCACGCCCCCTTCTTTGTAAATCTCAGCTGGAATGGAGTATCGGGCTATCGGCCAGGTGCTGTGCCAGTTGACGACAGACTAATTGCTTTCTGGATCTCATCCAACTTGGGACTATTTGATGGGAACCTGGGAAGCCGGTTGATGACTTTGACGTTGATGGTAGAGGGCAGTTCAGACCAATGAAATGTTCCGCCCACCTGTGAATATCTATTCCTTCTCTGTGATGAGTGTTAACCCGTCATCACTGAGGAGAGGGGATGAGCCTGATAGGGTTGGCCCGTAGACTTCCACAAGTCCACAGTAAAAGTTCTTCCTAGGCCTGTCATGAGATTTGGCGTAGTGTTGGATCTCATCAGCTTTGGCATTCAGCCATATGTCCTGTATATCCCGAAGCTTTTGCTGTACTGTGCTGCGAGCGTTCCTCAGAGCGTCTTTCTTGGCTGTTAAGTGGCATCATCTATATGAGCCTTGTAAGCGCGATTTTTGTCCTCTAGAAGCTACGTGATCTCGGGACGTTTCTCATCAAACCAGTCTTGTGTTATTTTTGGTGGAGGGCCAAAGACACTCGAAGGCTGTATTGTATCTCTAGTACGAAGTGTGTTCCATGCTGCTTCTACGTTGTGGTCATCCAGCACGGTAGAGTTCAGGCGTTCTTCCAGGGTGTCAGCAAAGTACTGAGAGATGGAAGGCAACTTGATCTTACCAAAGTTGAGTTTGATCCGGAAGTTGAGAGGTGAAGTTTGAGAGACTCTGAGACGGTGATCTGTCCAGCACTCGACGAACTGTCTGTCTGTCTCTCTTCCTGACGATGACGTCTCGACCTTTATCCTTATTTCTTCTTGTTATTTCGACCGCATGTGTTGGAGCCCCATCAGGCAGCAGTTAAGCTGGCTAGGAAGAGGTGGAGCAGCAACGTTTGGGATACCTTCAGTTTTATAATCCGCTCCTCTTTTCATGGAGGTGAGCAGTGCATTCCTAAAGAGGGCTGCTCAGTAGCACAGTTGGCTGCCAAACTCCAATGCTGCTCTGATCGGTGAAGAGCGACCATATGGCCTGTGCCGACTTCCAGAGAACCTGCACCTGTCACCTTCATTGCTCGCCTGTCGCCAGTAGGCTTTGGGGTGGATGAAAGAAGAGATGAAAGATAATCAATGACTTGCGCGATGAGTTTGATTAAAATGAAGAAGGGTTGCGCGTCGCCGACCTCACTCTCTCGTCAGCAATCATCTAGATCCAGAGAAAGACAGATGTCAGGGAGTTGAAGATGGAGACAGATGCAGCGGATGACCAAGGTGTTATATGTGCCTTGCCGTGCTCCAGAGCATTTCACAGTGCTTGCTGTGTCTGCCTTCTTCTACCAGGAAACCATGACGGTTTCCTCCGCAGAGTCCACCGGTGCACAGTCTTTACGTGCATTATAGGTAGGCAAGCTTTCAATCAACAGTGTTTGAGACCCATCAGCGCTTTTTGTAAAGATTGCTCTCCTAGAGGGATCTCCCTTAACAGGGTACGGGTTCTTTCTACCCGGACTACTGGAGGGAAGGGGTGTCAGGCCATTGCAGGTCGTGAGACACAGCTCACTGCCAACAAAGAACATTTATGATTGTGCACGTATGTTGCTTAATTTTGATGTCAAAAATATATAATATATTACACGTTTAACTTAAATGAACATAGAAGTGTCCATTATCACCATGATCTAGCATGAGGTTAAATAAATAGAATATTCTACGTAAAGGCTTTACTTGAGATCTGACATATTCACAATATCTTTGTTGAATAAAGAATATACGCACTATATATAAATAAATAGGAATTTTCCTTCAATTTTCATTTTTAGGACAGGGATAAAGATTTACAATTAAATCAAGTTATAATTTATATATTTGTTACTGAAATAATGTTGTAAAATGCTTATACGTGATATAAATTCTTTAAATAAAATGACTATGCAATATGTCTTTGCACAGTAGTAATTTGTTTCCTTTGATCAAAATTTCAAAATTGCGTTTTCCACTTTTATGATCAAGGGTAGAATTATATTCCTTTATGATTTAGACGGCTCATTACAGAGCCAATTTTTAAAATAAGTGAACAGGGTAATAAGAATGGTTTGCATTCAAAAGAATTTTCAAGAAAATATCATCCGAAATAACATAAGTTGCTTATTTAAAAACAAACCTTCTTCTTTCAAGACACAGCTGAGAGAATGAACAAGTTGACTTGGTGTATAAAAACGACTGATACAGCATTAAAGCCACAATCAAATTAATGCTATCATACATTTTCTGAAGGTAAAGATGCATGTCCTTCAAAAATTAACTATGAAAATTATTCACCCGAGATGGTACCGATACCGAAAAATTTATGGCCTGGCTCATGGACTATGTAGAAAAAATATATTCAAAGATAAAATTTGCGTCCTTTAGAATCAAAATATTTCCTTTATTATTTCAGTCAACATGTTTTATTATTATTATTAATAATTTTCATAGTTAATTTTTGAAGGACATGCATCTTTACCTTCAGAAAATGTATGATAGCATTAATTTGATTGTGGCTTTAATGCTGTATCAGTCGTTTTTATACACCAAGCCAACTTGTTCATTCTCTCAGCTGTGTCTTTGAAAGAAGAAGGTTTGTTTTTAAATAAGCAAATTCTATCTTATTTCGGATGATATTTTCTTGAAAATTCTTTTGAATGCAAACCATTCGATCACCCTGTTCACTTATTATTAAATATTGGCTCTGTAATGAGCCGTCTAAATCATAAAGGAATATAATTCTACCTTTGATCATAAAAGTGGAAAACGTCTCGAAATTTTGATCAAAGGAAACAAATTACTACTGTGGCAAAAACATATTGCATAGTCATTTTATTTAAAGAATTTATATCACGTATAAGCATTTTACAACATTATTTCAGTAACAAATATATAAATTATAACTTGATTTAATTGTAAATCTTTATCCCTGTCCTAAAAATGAAAATTGAAGGAAAATTCCATCGATTTATATATAGTGCGTATATTCTTTATTCAACAAAGATATTGTGAATATGTCAGATCTCATGTAAAGCCTTTACGTAGAATATTCTATTTATTTAACCTCATGCTAGATCATGGTGATAATGGGACTTCTATGTTCATTTAAGTTAAACGTGTAAATAATATTATATATTTTTGACATCAAAATTAAGCAACATACGTGCACAATCATAAATGTTCTTTGTTGGCAGTGAGCTGTGTCTCGGGACCTGCAATGGCCTGACACCCCTTCCCTCCAGTAGTCCGAGTAGAAGGAACCCGTACCCTGTTAAGGGAGATCCCTCTAGGAGAGCAATCTTTACAAAAAGCGCTGATGGGTCTCAAACACTGTTGATTGAAAGCTTGCCTACCTATAATGCATGTAAAGACTGTGCACCGGTGGACTATGGAGGAAACCGTCATGGTTTCCTGGGAGAAGAAGGCAGACACAGCAAGCACTGTGGAATGCTTGGAGCACGGCAAGGCACGTATAGCACACCTTGGTCATCCGCTGCATCTGTCTCCATCTCCAGACTTCCTGACATCTGTATTTCTCTGGATTAGATGATTGCTGACGAGAGAGTGAGGTCGGCGACGCGCAACCCTTCTTCATTTTAATCAAACTCATCGCGCAAGTCATTAATTATCTTTCATCTCTTCTTTCATCCACCCCAAAGCCTACTGGCGACAGGCGAGCAATGAAGATGACAGGCGCAGGTTCTCTGGAAGTCGGCACAGGCCATATGGTCGCTCTTCACCGATCAGAGCAGCATTGGAGTTTGGCAGCCAACTGTGCTACTGAGCAGCCCTCTTTAGGAATGCACTGCTCACCTCCATGAAAAGAGGAGCGGATTATAAAACTGAAGGTATCCCAAACGTTGCTGCTACACCTCTTCCTAGCCAGTTAACCGCTGCTGATGGGGACCCTACACATGCGGTCGAAATAACAAGAAGAAATAAGGATAAGGTCTACGTCATCGTCAGGAAGAGAGACAGACAGACAGTTCGTCGAGTGCTGGACAGATCACCGTCTCAGAGTCTCTAAACTTCACCTCTCAACTTCCGGATCAAACTCAACTTTGGTAAGATCAAGTTGCCTTCCATCTCTCAGTACTTTACTGACACCCTGGAAGAACGCCTGAACTCTACCGTGCTGGATGACCACAACGTAGAAGCAGCATGGAACACACTTCGTACTAGAGTATACAATACAGCCTTCGAGTGTCTTTGGCCCTCCACCAAAAATAACACAAGACTGGTTTGATGAGAAACGTCCCGAATATCACGTAGCTTCTAGAGGACAAAAATCGCGCTTACAAGGCTCATATAGATGATGCCACTTAACAGCCAAAGACACTCTGAGGAACGCTCGCAGCACAGTACAGCAAAAGCTTCGGGATATACAGGACATATGGCTGAATGCCAAAGCTGATGAGATCCAACACTACACCAAATCTCATGAACAGCCTCCAGAAAACTTTTACTGTGGACTTGTGGAAGTCTACGGGCCAACCCTATCAGGCTAATTCCCTCTCCTCAGTGATGACGGGTTAACACTCATCACAGAGAAGGAATAGATATTCAACAGGTGGGCGGAACATTTCATTGGTGTCTGAACCGCCCTTCTACCATCAACGTCAAAGTCATCAACCGGCTTCCCGGTTCCCATCAAATAGTCCCAAGTTGGATGAGATCCAGAAAGCAATTAGTCTGTTGTCAACTGGCACAGCACTTGGCCGATAGCCCGATACTCCATTCCAGCTGAGATTTACAAAGAAGGGGGCGTGCTTGTAGTCGAAAAACTCCATCATCTGCTTGTGCGGGGATCGGCATGACCAGTCACCTCCGCACCCACCGTCCAGGTCATCCCCCTCCCCCACAAAGATGAGACAGTGGTCATTGTCGTCACCGAAGGACGAATATCTAAACTAGTATATGTGCGTTGGTACTTATCTTTTTCTTTTTATAAATTTTTGAGGTACATGTTATTGTTGAATAAAAGTGGCAAAACTATGCAATTTTTGTTAGGATCACGCCTAGTAACTCAGATAATGCTCTTTAATATGTTCCTCATATTTCGGTGTTATTCTGGTAGAACTTTCTATCACGGTTGGCAACTGTATGACAAATACTTTGCAGGTTGCAAATACATAAAGCTTCAAAATACCTAATTTGAGCAAATAAAGGGCAATAACTGTGTTTCCAGCATTGAAGCCACAACGGATTTGATGCTATCATACAATTTCTTAATAGTTAGGGGTATACCTTAACAAATATCACTATAAAGCTTATTCACCCAAAATGGTACCGACCACCCCCTGTGGCTCATGGACTAACTGTTATACGTAAATATTGCATTTACATTAATTACTTTGCATATTTGAATTAAGATGAACAACAAAACCAATTGCAACAAACCACAATTTAATAAGTTGTTAAAGTAATGACAAAAACTTTAAAACTTTGATTCACTATAGTAAAAACTTTGGAACTTTGATTTACAGTAGTAAAAACTTTGGAACTTTGATTATCTATAGCAAAAACTTTGGAACTTTGATTTACTGTAGTGAAAACTTTGGAACTTTGATTTACTATGGTGAAAACTTTGGAACTTTGGTTTACTATGGTAAAAACTTTAGTAAACTATAGTTAACTATTGTTTACTAAAGTATTTTTTGTTAAGGTATATATTGTGTTTCTAGTAAACACAGTTTATAAAAGTTGTGTTTTACTGTGGATATACAGCAGTAATTAAACAATTAATGACTCAAATGAAAACCCCTGATTTAAAACTTCAAATTATTTAGGTAGCGATTACCTGACTTTGTTACGTTAAAGACATGAATAGTTCACGATATTCTTATTAAAATACTAAGTATACGATACAAATGTTCACATCTTTAAATCATTCAAATTATTGATTACAGATTAATGCATTCTGAAAAAAAAAACCGCTCATATCTAGTGCTCGCATACGTTTATTCATTGTTTTTCATGTACATTCAATACGTTTGATTCTTTTCTTATTGATTAATGTAGAGATTGAGATAAATCCTTACTATTTTTTTTTTCAAATATCATGCACGTTATATATCGTCAAAATGTGTCCTCCGATAATTTTTAAGCATCAATTTAGTCATTGAAAGAAGAACGTGAAGAAAAATCAATACTTAAACGTTTTCTATTCTTATTTAGGAGGGGGAAGGGGTGATTAAAAGGGAATATTTACACTTCCATTAGATTTCCCCTATGCTTCTTTACAAAATAAAATGCAGTTCATTTTCTCAAGAACTACACCACTTATGTACGAATAAGCATGGATATCTCCATTGTTACGTCAAAATACCGCACTTGGCGTCAAAAAATATAGTGCACACTGTTTTGCTTAAAAAATGACAGTTGAATAGCGTAAATTTATGACAAGAAAAAAAAAGATAAATATAAGAAATGAATTTAATTTTTAAAGATACATTAGGTTATGAACTAGGACGCTTCATGTCGGCATATTTCATGAAGCGCGTTCTTAAGAAACGAATTTAATTTTTGAAGATTCATGAGGTATATGAACAACAACGCTTCTCGCCGGCATATTTTTCATGAAGCACGTTATTTCATGAAGCGCTAACGCGCTTCATGATAAATATGCCGGCGTGAAGCGTCGTAGTTCATAACCTCATGAATCTTCATAAATTAAATTCATTTCTTAAGAAAGATTATCACATTATCATCGATGTATTGTTAATTACCATTGGTTGTTTCATTTCTTATGTCAATATGATATATCCCGGTGGACTTGAAATGAAAGAAACCACCAAAAGTCTGACACACATGCTTCAAATTTAGATAATATATTTGAAAAAGACGTTAATGGTAACCTAACAACCAAACTCTATGATAAACGTGATGATTTTAACTTTTCAATCTTCAATCTCCCTCACTGACCTGTATGCAGCAATATACCTTCATCACCTGAACACGGAATTTAAATCTCTCAGTAGATTCGATATGCAATTGCATGCTATAAGTATGAACACTCATTAAAAAGAAGTAAGTTATTTAACGAGAGGTACTGTGAGCAATGAGCTCACTAAATGATACCCCCCGCCTCCCACATGGTTACAATGGCAAAGTCTATGTTTTGCTGTGGCCGAGAAACCAAAAATATGTGTCGGATCAAAACGTTAAATAGAAGGTCACAATGGCAACATGTAATAAAGATTCTGTGAAAGTTTCAGTAAATTTCACTAAGTGGTTTAAAAGGAGTTGTGGATAAAGATGGGTACCCCAAAGCCTAACAGACAGACGGACGGATGGACATACCGATTACAGTATACCCTCCCACTTTTCAAGGGGGTGGGATTAAAATATCGAAACATGAAACGAATGTGTCTGACTCTGTGGTATCTTTTCTTTCAAGTTCACCAGGATATATCGTTTCGACATAAGAATGGAAATTAGCATTGTTAATTGACAATACGTTGTCGATATATCTAAATGTCGAGTTGAAGGCCATAGCAAGACTTAGTGTTTTTTTTCTTTTCACGCATAAGACTTTGCACAAATTCTGCTTCATATGAAGTAATAATAAGTCTGCTAATAACGGCGCGCATTGGCACCCATGAAAATTCCAATAAATTGAAACAAGAATATCAGCAGTCATCAATTCATAAGTTCTATGGTAGACGCAATGGCCTTGTCTACAAATACAATTTATTACAAAATCCAATGAAGAATGACTTTTTCATACTTAATTGTTAGGCCATTATATACACACTGAATTGTTGACGGATTTTGTTTATTATTTTCCGACAATGGCAATGAGCTCACGGTGGGTGTGACCGGTCGGCAGGGGATGCTCCTTTCTCCATGACACCCGTTCTCGCCTCTGATGTTTAGAGGTCCGTGTTTGCTCTGCTCCTATTTCGTGCTGTTTAATAAATGTTTTAGCTCGAATACAGTTTTTTATCTCCATCATTTATAATGTAACATATTTTATTAACAGAAGTTTGATAATTTTTTATCTTCAATAAAAACTTTGTCAAAAAAATGAAAGTGCTAGCCTTAAATGATACTCATGGATAATAAATAATTTTATCTAATGGGTAGTATGCACCACACAAAAGAGAAATATGTATTTTTCCCCATCATATAAGCATCGGAAGGAAATAGAGAGTGAGGGAATATACCTAAAAAAGTCTTTTGGGATAAGCCTAAATTTTTAATGCCTTTATTTTGTCTATCTTTGCAAAAACCAGTGGTAGCGAAGGCTAAACCACTCCAACTGGCCCTCTCAGTTCCGACGATTATGTTAGTTTGTTTTCTAAATTGAGTTTGATTTATAATAAAGATATTTAAAATCATTTCATCTCACAAAAAAATCCTTTTTGTTACAAACCGTGAATACGGATTAAGAAGTGACTATTTAACTCTCTCACTACCATTCATAAATCTATTTTAGTTTGTGATAATTAAAAAGATTGAACAAGATAAATGATAAAAATAAGGTCCCTTAAAATACATGACAGACTTGTTTGCATCTTTTAATGCATGTAAAGAATGTTAATGAAATAACGTATGAATTAAAAACAAACATAATCAATCTTAAGTTGTACTTATCGACACACCTATGTTTTTAAAAAATGTTTTTACGCATTAGGAACTGAGAGAAAATGGAAAGTCCTTTTCCACAAACATTCTTTAAACATTGGTATTAATTAAATTATTTTTTATCAGGGATTAAAATCCAATTTTTCTTTAAAAGGACTCAATTGATTTTATTTATCATTATAATATTAATATGTGTATCAATTTAAAAAATGTTTTTTTGTTTATTTTTTCAATGTATAATATAATTCATAAATGCAACTTTGTCACATAAAAATTATTTGAATTCGAAAAAACTCATTATGAATGCTGACTATTTGCATATCACGATATTACCCAAGATCAGAACCACACAAAAGTAAAAAAAATATATGTATATATTATTTATGACAAAATTCAACAAGCTGACATTAAACATAAAGATACATGTATCAAACAGTATTAAAGTTGAAAAATTTATTGAAAAAATATAAATCGGGAGCAAAGCAAACAACCACCTTAAAATACATAAATCCATGGAACTGCATCCCAAATGCTTACTTAACGAAGGATATGCAGATGACAAACGGTATTCAAACTCAGAAATCCATTAAACAATACAGATCAGAAGCAGAGAAAACATCAGACGTAAGATTAGGTGTCATGGAGGACTGTGCATCCTGTTCATGATCGGGAAATAACGGAAAATTCGTCAACAAGTCAATAATGGTCTAACAATAAATTAGCATTTTGTTTTAAAAGATAGCATCTGCTGACAAAGTCATTATATCGACAATAGAACTAACTAAATTATGACTTTACACTAGAATGCTTATATGACTGTTTCAGCAATCTTTTTTGTCAACAACTTACACTGCATGGCAGCTTGCTTCATTTTAGAAAAGTCCTTATGTACAGAATGCTCATATGTATCGAATAAACTCCGTATGTAGTTGATAAGGGTATACTGCTGCACCCATGTAAGTAAGGGAAGATGACGATTAAAAATGAAAGTCATCATGCATATAATTAAGCTGTAAGTCATCAGGTATATAATTAAGCTGTATTGTAAGATAACCATTAACGTCTTTTTCTAGTAAAATATCCAAATTTAAAACAGTTGTGTCAGACTCTGTGATATCTTTTATTTCAAGCTCACGGTGATATTTTTTGTCCATAGAAGAATGGAAATAACCATTGTAAATTGGCAATACGTCGTCGATATATCAAATTGTCAAGTTGAAAGCCAAGGCATGCTCTAGCGTATTGAATCAACCGAAAGATACAAACCCCATATGCAGTCGATAGGGGTGAATTGCTGCATATAGGTAAGGGAAGTTGTCAATTGAAACGTTAGTTATGATGTTTATCATAACTCAAATGTCCCGGTTTCATACAAATATACATGATCTTATATTGTACCTTCGTTGTTGATACTGTTGATGATACTGATTATGATGTTGATACTTAACAGGCAATCAATGCTTAACACCCGTCGGAATACAATTAGACAGACGATTGTTGGAATTCACTCAAAAAATAAAATCACAACGACTATCATAAAATGAAATACCTGAACAGATTTTTTTTGCAGTTTCTAACGTAACGTAGCAAGAGAGATCTAAGAAAAAATATAACCGATGAGTGAATAAGAATGAAAAATATGGACTTTTTATTACTGGTAAACCACGGGACAATGAAGATTTTTATCAGTAATAACATAAAGTCAGATTTTTATTATTTTAATTGGAATTTTAACAACGAATATACCACTGACTACAAAATTTCCTAATGCATTTTAGAACAAAATCAAAACAAAATGAAACAATGTTGATATAAAATAACGAGAAAAAAATGTTAATAGCATCAGGGTTCTCCATTATTTCAAATTCAACTGTGGCGCAAGAATTGCGCGAAGTACTAATATTCGCAGTCATTTGGCGACCAATTCGCGAAGGAATCCCATAATTAATTGAAAACCCCACAGTACCTATGAATCAATATTCAAATACAAATAGCATCAATTATTTGGGGAAATGATTGATGAATTTAAGAATAGTAATTTCAAAAATAATATCGATTTAAAATAGTGTACAACAAAAGTTAAATTAATTCAACAATATGATATATACTGTGAATGAGTCAACCACCCCCTTTCCATGCAGACATATAAGTACTAAATAAATAGATATTTGCTCATAGAATCTGAAAAAAGTATCAGTATTAAATACCTATTTTTTAAAGATTTAACCCTTATTTAACAAAAGATTATTTTCAAAAGGTAAATATACACATGCAGTGTTCTTTAAAAATCCTCAGAGGCAATTCTGGTAGGCTACACACGACAAATACAATGTTTTGAGTCGCATTGCAAGTCTAACGTTAGAGACATGAATAACTGTAGAAATTTTTAAGCATGAACTAATTGATAGTTCAAATTCCCTTTGTAATTATCGTGAAGTGTGAAAAAACGGTTTCATGTGCCCAGTGAGGTCGAGAAGATAGTTGATTGTGCAAGCCAAACAATGTGCCGTAATTAGAGTTTATTAACAGTTTAGCATTAGAAACTGTAAACGGTACATAATTCTGAGGTTTATAAGTTTATTTGATTGAAAAATAATAATATTTGTGGTCTCGACATCGACGACTTTCCTGTGGCGCTAATATTTTAATTGTGGTGGAACTATGGCGCTGATTATTTAAATGTGGCGCTAAGGAATTTGACTGGGGCGGGCCGCCACGTAAAAGGACCCATGGAGAACTCTGAGCATATAAAAACGGCGAGAAAAAATATAAACAACTCTCTAATCATAATTACTATTGAACTTTATCTGCTAGAAAAAAGGTAGCAGATAACCAACATTGAACAAGTGAATATTTTGACTTCTATATGTTTACCAATTGCATGGTTTTTTTTTAACTTGTTTTAAATAAATAAATATGTTGACTTCTATCTCCTTCTTTACCGATCGGTTTTTAACTAAGTTAAATAAACAAAGATTATGTTTTCAAAACATAAATTTCAATTTTTATCAATTTAAGATGGATTTGTTGATGATCAGGATAATTTAAAAGAAGACGTTTGAATTATTTTGTTTTCAAATTCAAATCTTTTCAAGGTTATGGAATTATTTTTTGTTTTCAAAATATTTTCCAGCCAATCAAATGCATGGATCTCGCCTATAAATAAAGAATGGAAATAGATATAGGAACAGTCTGTAAAATACAGGTGTTCAGAAAAAAATTGGTTGATTCTTTTTTTATCTGAAATTCAACTTGACTTCAAAAAAGGTAAGGCAGTTTATCTGAGATCAATTGAATTTAAATTTCTAACCGAGCCTCGTACATGCATAATGCTTTAGATCGGAAATTGCTTAAAAATATGTTTGAATTCATTTTTGTATAAGAACCCTCTCTTCACTGCACTCTTAAGAGTTCTGATTCTATGGAATTTTTTCTTTGCAATTAGATTGACTGCCCTTAGATCTAAATTCTGAAAAATAGAAATTCACTGCACATTAAACAAATTGTAATCAATTCAAGTATTCTTTACATTTTTAAAGGCCAAGATAAATTAACTGAACATATTATTTACTTGTATTTTCTCCATGGAAGTAAACAACAGTGATTTCTTTTCACTGATATTGTGTTGTAATTGATTTTTTTTTTCCTGCGGTAATTGCCATGTACCATCTAGTGATAATAAATTAATTGAAGGTTAATATTAACACCTTTATTGCATAAGGATATGGAAATAACGAACAGTATTCAATCTCAACGTCCATTAAACAAATATACAAAACAAGAGCAGAGCAAACACGGACCTCCGAAACATCAGAGGTGGGATCAGGTGCCATGGAGGAGTGAGCATCCCCTGCTGACCGGTCACACCCGCCGTGTGCTCATTGTCATAATCAGGAAATAACGGAAAAAAACCGTAGTCAATTCAGTGTATAAATAATGGACTAACAATTGGTATGAAAAACGTCAGTAGCATTTCATTAATGATAAATTGGGATTTGCTGAAAAAGGTCATTGTATCGACCATAGAATTTACGAAATGATGACTTTAAACGAGACTGTTGATATTCTTGTTTCATCAACTTGCTTGTCAATAATTTACCTCGTTTAAGAAATTGTTCATACGTAGAGCATGCTCTTGCGTATCGAATCAACTGAGATATAAATACTCCGTATGCAGGTGATGAAGGTATATTGCTGCATAAGTAAGGGAAGTTGACGATAGAAAAGTTAAAGTCATCACGTTTATCATATAGCTTGGTTGTTAGATTACCATTTGTGTCTTTTTCAAGTAAAATATCCAAGTATGAAGCAGATGTGTTGGACTCTGTGGTATCTTTTATCTCAAGCTCACCAGGATATATCGTGTCGACGTAGGAATGGAAATTATCATTATTAATTGACAATACGTCGTCGATATATCTAAATGTCGAGTTGAAGGCCACAGCAAGTGTTGTTTCTTTTCACGCAAAAGATTTTGCATAAATTCTGCTTTATATGAATATAAAAATAAGTCTGCTAATAACGGAGCGCAATTTGTACCCATGGGAATTCCAATAGATTGTTGGAATACCTGGTCTCCAAAAACCACATAGATATTGTCAATCAGAAACTCAAGCATCTTCTTGATGTCAACTTCATATATTTTTTTTGATGTCAACTGCATATATTTTCTCAATGTCCAAAAACATTTTGCACTGGTGAAGAGAGGGTCCTTAAACGTAAAGAGAAGAAACCAGGTACATGTATTACGATTTTTAATCTAACAAAATTTATGACATGCATTTTATGACATATTTAAAAAGGTTTGTGTTAAGGTAGGATTCTTCTCTAGTTTCTGAATAGATGAATTAATGAATATGCATGTATGTCTTATATATTTAGATGTGTTAGAGATTTAAAAGATCATCTTATTCTTTCCTCACCATAACTGTACAACTTTAAATAGAAATGATAAACTGGTTTGAAAACTAGCAGGAACTATAGTTTTGGCGGAATGGTGGCGTATGAAAATATCTTCTCTTTGTCTCTCAAAATTATTATAGAACATTGAATTTAGTAATAATTTTTATGCATTTAAAGGCTAGAAGAAATTTTCAAATGTAAGTCAAATTAATTATAAAGGACTAAAGTTCAAAATATATCAAATGAATAAGATTTTTCACACATACTAGAACTATGTTGGCTTTTAAATGCTTTAAATATAAATACAGATTTGAGACAAAAATTCTAAGAAGTGTTATTTCTCTCTTAGTAAACGATCAAAACTTTTAATTTTTATATCATTTAGTACCTTTATGTGAAAATTTTACTATATATGAAAATGGGAAAAAGTTGCTATAGGAAGCATATAAAAATAAGTAATGTATCCTAAAAATTTAAGAAAAGTAGAGGAAATTCGATTTAGCAAATATCCACTTTATTTAAATTATTTTTGTCAGTTTAATACATGTAATATCATCTTATAGGCCTATATTGTAGTAAGATTTTATGCAAAAAGAAAAACATTCAATCTTTTGAATTACAAGCAGCGATCGCATTATTGGAAACAGTACTGTAGATTCCTAAATATACGCGTGGAAATAATTATCGCGTAATTTCGCGAGAAGCATCACACGCGAAATAAAATTACTCGCCTTTATTTTTATGGTGCTGAAATCTATGAAAAATCTCTTGACCAACCGTCCATTCGCGAATTATTATTCTCGCGATTTGACGTTGAAGAACCAGTTCGCTGAAATAAGTACTCGCAAAAAATAAGGAATCTACAGTATTTTTTTATTCTTAATGTCCAGGAAAAAGATAATGACCTTGACCCGACCTTGCCTCTAATACTAAACGGTCAAATTTAATCTCACTGAAACCATCACTTAGTGATATTGTCTTCTTGACTCTGTGAAAATTTCATTATTTTTTTAAATACAAGAAATATGAGAAGAATCCTACCTTAATATCAAAAGATGCTAAAATTTGATTTACTTTTAGATATTGATATGTCTATTTTATAAAAAGTCTAGCCAAATGACTCCGCTGAAAAAAATATCAAAATTATGAAAAATGGTTATAAATGTATTTTTTATGGCTTTATAAAAGATATTTAAAGGAAAATTTGAAACAAAGTATAATTTAATCAAAATTGCCGAATTGTCTGTTCCCAGAAACAATATTCAGAGCACGTTCATCTACTGGCACTTTTATTTCTTTTTTCTTTGCATTTTAAAAAGTCTAATATAATATTGTATAATAGGAATGCAAAAAATTCTTTTGAAAAAGTAACAAATATGAAAATTATTTCAGATGTTTAAAAATTTTCGTGTCGTTCGTCTTGTTTGAAAACAAGTTGAATAACTGAACTTATCATTTTCACATGTTTACATTATGAAAATCAAAACAGATTTTCCATTTTTTAAAAAGATAAACAAAATTTTAAAAAATATTCAAATTCATATTTGATTATTCATCTTATTTATTTCATTTGGGAATCCAGAAGTGAAAAAAGAAGTAGAAAATGGACTTTGATATTATATTAAGAAGCCATAATATAAATTGAAGTAAATCTTGCTGATCAAAAATCCAATGATTATCTAAATAGCCTTCTTATATATTATAAACACTCTTTCTTGTATTGTAATTTAATCAAATGACTCATTTGTTATAAATATATTAAACGATTTCTTGATATTAAAATCATAATAAAGGGAAGTAATCAAATGTTTAACCCACTTTTGATTTGTTAATCTGGTTCTTGAATCTCGAAACTCGAATTTCGAATCTCGAATTTCGAATCTCGAATCTCGAATGAGCCGGCTGGGCTTTCGTCCTTATCTGCACCTACAAAACATATAATGCGTTATTTACATCATCTGGTCTTTGCTACGTCAAAGAAACACAAAATCTAGAACGATAACGTGGTAACAATTTAAATTAATCAAGTGGAACAGCTTTCAGTTAAGTAAAGGTAGATTTAAAAAAAAAGCTTAGTAGTAATTTGAAATTCTTTTATAACAGTCTTCTTAATGTTTAAAAAAAAAAATAAAATAAAATCCCAGAGTTTAAAACCATTTTATTTGACCTTTAAGGCATTTATTAAACACATAAATATTAAACCACTATTATTTTCTGTTATCATATTTCAAAGTTTTTAATCGACAAGTTAACTAATAATACCACATTGTGTGTGACATTTAAAACACTGCGGTAAATCTATTAATACACATGGTTTACCTGCGTTGGCAATCGTAGGCTGTTTGTGGATATGAATTCTTCATGCAAGAGAACTTTCATTGAAAGTGATATGAATGCAACTTGTGAATGTTTATTATAGAAATAAGGTAGGCTTTATACAAAAATATCACAAATATAAAGGAAGTTGACGATAAAATGTAGATTTTATTGCAGTGTAAAAAATTTTTGGGGCTAAAAGGTATCAATAAATGGCTCTCTCTGATAAAACATCATAACATGAACGATAACAAGAACGAAATTTTTATGGTTCAGAGAGATTGATTCAATCAATCAGTATGTGAACGGAATGAGTACTTATTTACAATGGAAGGTAATCACAAATTTAAAGATGCAAGAATTTAATCACTTAAGGACACTTCATGTATATAAAAAAAACTTATTAAATTTAGTCCCCATTTCTATGGCTTTCATTCTTACAATCTACAAAGAAAAAAGCCACTTAGGGCCTTTTTTGGCCCTAGAATTTATGAAAAATCAAAACTGCGAAGTTTAGGTTGATAATGCAGTATTTATCACTTGGATTGTTGGTGACCATGTATCTATCGAACTTGTTGTAATTTTCCTTCTAGTCAATGCATTATGTCGTCATGAAATATGTGATTTTCCTCACATCCTGTAAATTCCTTTGAAAAATGGACTAAAGCTGAATTTTTTTTTTAATATTTCAGATAGAGCACAATCTCCCAAAATATGTAATTTCATTGTGTAAGACCTGTTTCTGAAGATCAAAAGACGTTTTAGTTTTTGGAACGACGGCTGTGCTAATATTTAAATTCTTTGCTGAATGCATTCAAATTAACAGGTTTCATGCAAGTTTCAAGAACATAGCAATTTCTCAAAGCCTGTTTTTCAATATCTGGATATTCAACAATATGTTTTATTATAGGGTATGAAAGCTCCAAGCCTCGACAATATTTTGGTATATGAAGTGGGAAAGAGGGTGATAGGTAATTCATTAATTTAAGAACAGGGCCATTTTATGCAAAAAGTGAAAATGACACCTTGGCTTCAGATTATTTTAACTGATCAAATATATGGTTCATGGCGTGTGTGGCTGGCTGACGGCGGAGGGGAGGTGCTCGGTAATTTATTTTACTTCTGACATTTATAAGAGTCGGTGATTTAATTTATGCCTTGTTCATTAAATTTTATTATAAAAAAAGACCAATGATTGTTTATCTTCTTCACTGCCTTTCATTATATAAAAAGGAATGTGAACATTTTTTATCACTCAGAAATATGTTACATTCTTATACGTCTTTCTGATCTTTGCATTTTTTGCAAATGTGTGCCAAAGAGAGACAGGCAGTCAAATGATACAAATCGTACTAAAATAGAACGTTCAGTATTAGTATGATAGTATGCAGAATGTTATATCAATTACATGTGAAACTTTGTGTTATGTTTCAGATGAGGACGTATGTCTTGATTCTTGTGCTGTGTGTTCTCTAAGTAGTTGCCTTATGTTTCAGATAAGGACATATGCCTTGATCCTTGTGCTGTGTGTACTCTCAGTAGTTACCTTATGTTTCAGATGAGGACGTATGTCTTGATCCTTGTGCTGTGTGTTCTATCACGGGGAGTGGTCGATCCCGTTGTAGTCAAGACTACTCGTGTAGGAGGGGTTGCACCAACGCCAGTGCTCCGCAGAGTGTACTCAGGACTTCGTTATGGATTTTGTGTCCCTTTGGTATTTTGGAAAGCAATGTACTTGCTATTTTCTCTAAGAAAATGTACACAACAGAGCATTGATTTTACTCAGAATAAATGAAAATAAAAAAATATCGCCATTTTACTTTGGTTTTCTTACATGTGTTTAGAAAGGATTTTCAACACCACCACCAACCCCCCCCCCCTCCATGTTGTAGTCTCGATTTTGGGTGTCAACAAATTCTTTAACTGGAACGAACTCATATGTTTGTGAGAAAATTTCGGTTTTTATAATTATGAAATTTACTCTATTGCCGCGCGATGTAAATGACTTCTTGTGCTTTAAAAACTCGTATATAATTGCTGATGTTAAATTTGCATTGACACCCAAAATTCTTTTAGGAATGCATTGCAGAAATGCGAAAGAACCACCAAACCAAACATATTAAAAATACTATTCTTTTGCAAGTTCGGATTATTTCTTTGATTTATTCTCATTATCGACTCAATTTATGCAAAAATTATTGTTCTCGTATTTTTCTTTGGTTCTGTTGGATTCCAAGTCCATGAAAATAATAATATGACTGTGACAAGGGAGAAAAATGTACGTATTAGCAATAAATGTAAAACTCAGAAACAAAGAATAGAAATTGAAAATAACTAGAGGCGAGCTCGTTGCAAAGCAACAATAGGTCTTCCGTTAGAGCTGTGGACAGGCAGAAATGACCTTGAGTCAAGGTCATGCCACATTCTAATGTTAAAGCAATCTTTTAAAGGAGATATCATATTATAATGTTCTACTGTTAAAGAAGATAGCAAAGGAATGTTTGTGACCTTGACCTTGTCAAAAAGACCATTGTCACACCATGACACACGTTGGTGATGAGCATATCCCATTTATGTGCTACCGTATTGACAAATTCAAACATGTTCTTTCAGACAATGCATCCAGCAAAACATTTATCCTAAATGACCTTAATTCAAGGCCATGACACACTCGGCATGATATAAGCAATACCTTTTTCGATAGGTCTTATCATAGCTAATATACATGTGTAACACTAGGTATGAAAGCGCTACCCTTTCAAAAGTTATGGTCAATTTTAAACAATGTTGAAATTTTAGAAAAACAGGTTAAACTTCAAGGTCAAAGTTCATTATATACTAGAATTTGAAAAGATTAATTATCACAGGTAACGTACACGTGATTTTTGTGTAATATGAAAGCCCTACAGTATCTCTTCTCATTCAAAAGTTATGACCAATGTTAAAATTGTGAAAAGTAAGTCAAGTGAACTTTTTCAACGCAGACAAAGAATTAATAATTAAAGCATAGAAATAAAATAAGTTTTGTGAAATTTTACATAATCTCATTTGCAATGTATTTCAATTTGAATTTGGTTTAATTTAATTAACATTATTGCGGGCCAAAACAAATAATTTTTTGCTGAAACTGTAACTGCTAATCCTGAAGGTCAAAAAGGCTAAGTGGAATGCCAAAAAAGGGTAAACAAAGTCGTTTCAATGTTGAGCAAAACTGATGGGAGACATGTTGTCATTTGATTAAGAAAACATTGCAGTTGGGGAAGGAGTGTCTTTAAACCCAAGCCTTCGAGCATATTTTAACGATGAATGTTTTAGTAGCATTGGTTTGAGAAAGTATTTGGAGTTCATAACTAATGACACTAATACAGCATCGTTCATTTGAATGTGCCATAGGAATAGCTGCGAGGTAAGCTATATAGTTGATAAGCTGGTCAACAGGAGGTGGCCATAACAATGATAAGGAGTATTTGTTACGAAATGCCTGAAATGATTCTAAACTCCTGCGATAAGCTTAAGTTGTATTTGTTGAAATTTCTGCATTTAGTATAGAATCTACATGTGGATTAAGAGTTTCAATAATTTCTCTGCTAGCTTGGCTATACTATGAATTTAAAATATAAACCAGAGCAATGTTATCAGTATTTAAAATAATTTTTTTTTGCTGCAAAATGCTCAGGCCATGTCCAGATAGCACATAGTATTGAAACATATCAAGGTACAAAATGTAGGTAATATCTCAAAGGGTATTCTCATCCCATGTGCATGGCTATGGAATAACAAGCCAGTGGTTATTGAAAAAAAAAAAACACCCACCACAAGATCCACATCTATCTGTAAAAAGATTAGGACTATCGTTTGATGACCAAACCAAATCTGGGAAAGGGGATGGCCCATTGTAGGTTTCTAAGAAATCAATCCAAACTTAAGCATCTTCTTTCATGCCCGAAGTAATCTTTACTAAATGGTAGGATTTTTTTTATGTCTATAGTTGCATTGTAAAATCTTCGGCTGAATGCCCTGCTTCCAGGTAGAGCTTTAGCGAAAAAACTCAAATGACTTACATTTGCTTTATGGTGACTTTTTAGAATTGATGATTGACAACAGAGCAAGTTTATACTCTTTACGCTTGTGCTCTGGAATGAGCATGGTTTTGCTTATTGTATTTATGCCTAGACCAAGAAATATCAAATAAGTGTTTGGGCGTTCAATTATTTGAATTAATTGGGATCCCAATTTCCTGATAAGTTTCTTGAAATGTTTTAGATATATTTGAGCAATCTGAAGTATCTTTGGAACTCGCAAAAATAAAATTGTCTAAGGAATGCATGCTATTTGAATTTTTGGCCTTCTGACTGACAATCCAATGAAGTATTGATGAGAATTTTTCAAACGTAGCATGCATAGGGCATGCACTTATCTATATAAAAATTATCTTGAAAACGAAGACGTAAAAGGCAAAATTCTGAGGGACTTAATGGCAAAAACCTAAAAGCAGTTTTTGACAAATCCATCTTACCAATCAAAGCACCTTTCTCAACTTTTGGATTATTTCAATTGCTTGATCCAAAGAGGCATATGATACCAAGCATGAGGTGGGGTCAATGAATTCATTTACAGTATTACCTATAGGGACTGAAAGATTAGTTATTAACCTCCATCCCTCATTTTTTAGGGACGATCCCAACTGGGTTGCACCGTAAATATGATAGAGGGGGGCAATGACCTATTAGATCTATTTGTACTTTTTTATCTATTATTTTAAGTAATTCAGAGAGTCTGCCGATTTCATGTTCTTAGGTTGGAGAGAAATCCTAAGCCCCGAATATTTTAAAGAAAACCAATGCGTAAACCCGAGATAACATAATGATCTGTCTGCTTACTAGAGAAGGTATGCTAGGAGTATGTTGGGTTTAATAGGTGTTGAACCTAGGCCATATGGCTTGGTTTTTGGTAGAATTACCTTGATCTACTTATGGACTGTTAGAAACGAAAATTGGATTTAGAAGGTTGATTTATTTGATTGTAGTGCATTTGGTTAAAATTTTTCCTAACAGTTGGTGATGTGGAATTTTCTAAGTTTGACCGACAATGATTCGGGGGTGATTCTTTTGACAATACATGCAAGCATGCTGGTAGTTGCACGACCGTCTAGCATAGGAGCCTTTAAAGTTAAAGTCAAAACATTTCACTGAAGAAGAGTTTGTTTCTTAACTTTGCATGTGATTCGACATGTTTAATAACCATAATTCAACATCTATAGACCTCAAAGCTAAGGACGTACTGAGTATTCTTGGACATTTTCAGTCTAAATTGTTTATCGTATTCTTACCAACCACCTGTAGGATAACGACTAGCCGCTAATCTAATAACTTGAGGATGCCTTGGATGTCGGTTGGATGCCTTGTCAAACAGACACCTGCAAATATCAAGAATGCATCAGACCACATTTGAATGGAAGTAATTTTCTTTGTATTTTGCTTTGGCTGTATAACTAACTGACCATCAACAATTGAGAATTTTTGTTCATTTTGAGGGTCACTTTCTGACAGCATAACTTTTGACAATTCTATTTATTTCTTAGCAGAGATTTATTCTTTTATTTTCTGTGGAACAT
The DNA here is from genome assembly GCF_032062105.1 of Saccostrea cuccullata. Taxonomy (NCBI): domain Eukaryota; kingdom Metazoa; phylum Mollusca; class Bivalvia; order Ostreida; family Ostreidae; genus Saccostrea; species Saccostrea cuccullata. Next base: position 84,432 of record NW_026919611.1, read on the forward strand.
GTGCCGTCAAATCATCAGTTACACGAATTAGAGTGTTATGGATTGGCTGCACGAAATCTGGTGATTGAAATGCTTTTTCCTGACTCAGACTGGCTTGCAGTTGATGCTGAAGTGACTGAAGAAGTTGCAGACGGAGACGAGCCAAGGGATACACATGCTGTCTGAGATGTGATGGGTGGAACGTCTGGTGCAGTAGCTGCTGTCAAGTGGTTAATGTTGTAACTGGAGGGGTGGTTTCTGATGTCGTAATGATAGAGGTGTAAGCCCTGGTGATTCTGCATAGGGTGACGTGCAACTGTAACTTCTCATATCTCTCTGAAACAATTGTCGAATGTGACGTCAGAACAGAACTGTATTTCGCCAAAATCCGAAAGAAATATGCATATTGCGTTATTTGAATTTAAACTCTCAATATCACTTTAAATATGATTATAACAAGTTGAACAGTATAAATCATTTTATTAAACAGGGTTGTATATAATATACTGTACGCGTACATATGTTGGTGTACTCAAAAATAAGCGCAATGAAGGAATATTAAATTGTTGTCGTAATCAAGAATTAGCGCCACACGTATTTGTGCCGTGTGTTATGGATATTGCAAATCATAGGCTTTTTAGCCCCCACGTTTTACTGAAGAAAATGCTAGTAAAACAACCCGTCGTTTTCTTAAACTTCAATATGCCAATAAAGGAATTGACGCAGTTAATATTAGTATTATTCTTAATCACCATAGGGTCCAGTCTTGTATTCCACTATATTTTAAGACTTCGATATAAATCGGCCATTGCCTCAAAATTACAAAAAAAAACTTTACATGGCCTGGATACCGAGTACATATACATAACTTTCCATCGTGTTCATGTTCTTCACCCTATAACTATAGTCTCACTGGACACGTTATTTTAGGTGAGGCAAATATAGTTAATAATGAGGACCTTAATTTAATTGCTTATTATAAAAGGTCCTAAATAAATGGAATCCGGATCCTTCAACTGGCGTAAGAATTTAATAAATATTATGGATTCGGTTGAAGATTACGCCCGGTGATGGGGAAAATATGCAAAAAGAAGACGTTGGCACTTTTTCAGAATGGATTAAATGTATCAGATCTATAATAAAAGCGCGTATTGAATGATCGAGGGGCAATATGAATACCTTCTATCCTTCTGTTTTCTGTAATCCAGATGTGAAAAAACAACTAGATAGATTACATGATCAGAACGTACTGGTGACTGCTGATAAAGCAGGTAACATCATTATCTTTGTTTGTAATGCTCATCATATAAATTGTATTTTAGAAGTATTTTACCCAGTAAACTTAAAAAATTAATAATAATAAAATTTCAAACCATCGCCTCAAAATTGAAACTCGTGAATGGTCATATATTCCATTGGATAAAAGAGATTGTACAGCATGTAATACAGGACAAATAGCAGACGAAACTCATTTAAATTTATTTTAGAATGCAAAACATTGAACAGCATCAGTAATTAAAAATTTGTTTACATCCCAGATTTTGTAAAACGCCAAATACGCTTAAATTTTCTGAATATTATGTCAAACCACACATTTAAAATCTTTGAAACCTTTTATTTTCATATCTAAAATAAACGACACTGTCAATCCTCCATAATTTAAATGCCGTTACACTCTTTTTATACTTATTTTCATTGTATGTTTATTGCTTAACTTCAAACATATGTATATGCCTCTCATTTATGCTATTGTATCATAATTATATTTATTTTTTCACAATTATGGCAACTAATTTATATCCTGTACCTCATGTACATGTACCACTGATGTTGGTGTGAGTGAAAAATTGAACTTGAGAACTTGAATTTAATTCTACAAGAAGTAATCCAACTTACTCACAGTTCCCTTTCTAAGGAGGAAATTCTTCAAAATCATATATCGGTTTTGAATATTTTTAATATTCCGAAGAACGAAAATGATTTTGCACTACCATATATATTGCTGTTTTGGAAAAATTATTCAGGCATTTACCTTTACTCCATAAAGGACAGAGATTAATTCATGAAAATAGGTCGACATTTCACGAAGAACGAATTAAATAGTTTCGCAAATTTTCTAATTTCTAGGATAATTAGATAATTTCCGGTGAAAATTATAAACATGCATATGTCTATCATCCTGGAGCAGCATCTCTAGCTCATTTTAACGTCACGTCAGCCGGAGATGTTTTCTAAAATGAAATGATGGGAAGCGTTTTCTCTTTTCCTTGTTATCAAATATAACATTACAAAAATCAAATTGTCTCTCTTCTTTAACGATTTAAAAAACAAGTATATACTCACAAAACGTCAGAGCTGTAGAAGTTTCACAACAGTTTCATATGTAGAAAGTCAGCTAGAAAGTGTGATTAATTAATATCCTTAAATGGTATAAAAAGAGGGATTTTAAGTTCAATCTCCTGTTGAATTATACATGTACATGAAAGTATATTCATATATTGAATTTAGTTAAAATAGATATAATCAATCGTACTGCTTTTTAAGATGAATTTATGTTACACACTTTCAGGAATATTTTATAGAGGATAGTTTCCGTTTCTTAATTTAATGAAATATTCAGTTATTTATGTAGACATTTAATGTAGACATTTAATATTCTTCAAACAAAATACGTTTTCTGTATTTTTTTTATTTGCTTAAAGAGTACATCACCACAAAGGCGTCAGAAGAGAGAGAGAGAGAGAGAGAGCAAAGATAGACAATTGCTAACGATGGGGTAACCTGCGTCACCTTTCAGAGTCACCAGTAGACTCGCCCAAGGATGTTTTGTCGGCGACTGAAAGTTACCTGAGATCCCTACGCAAAGGAAACCGCAAAATCTCTGTATAGAAACTGTTGTTGCTGCGGAGCTTCACACATTGTTTTTCGCCATAGAATAGAATCCAACATTTAACACTAAATATCTATGAATATACAGACGTTTTCACGATAAACTTCCATTTTGTTTTTAGAAATATTATAATTGCGTGATTTAAAACTGAGTAAATCGATGACGTAGCATCGTTTTAGATAACTCATGCCCTTCTAGGGCTTTAGTAAAAATATGTGCAACTGCTGACTCAGTAAAAAATATTTCATGTGTTGGACAGGATGACTTTGCATCATGCAGTGCAATTTATATATGCAAGCGGGTCAACGCTATTACATGTAATGCGTTATCATTAATGGTCCGGGGCTTTTGATTTTACTCTGGTTTCCCTAATTTTAAGAAAAAAATAAATACCAATGACATTACAAACCATTAGATATGTCTTTTCGCCTTGCTATTATTTTAGGAGGTCGTTAAGTGACTGCGTGTTTTCTTCAATAAGAGTATTACTAAATAAAAACCTATTTGGATTATTTTTTTTAATTTTTGTCCATAATATACTTCCATACTAAGTATTAAGTAGGAGCATTGTATACAATTATCACACTAAGGTTTTTCATATTTCCATTTGGTAAGCATGCTATTCATGCATGGATGAACCGAGGATTTGATTTGATACTCTGGTGAGAAGTTTACTACTATAAAATTTTTAGACACTTTCAAAAAGATCCTTAAACTTGACTGTCTAAAAATTATTGATTTCTACAGTTTGACAATTCTGAATAAGACCTTATGGACATTGGACAATATACTAAACAGGTGAGTTTATTAACATTTTAACATTATTTATTATGAGCATGAAGTGTGAAAGTTAAATAAATGAGATTTGAGTAAAGAGTTATTTTTCATGAAATTTTAAAATACATAATTTGTCAAAAATCATTCAGACTTATTTTGTGATTAATTATTATTATAGCTATGACTGACTAAGAAGGGAATATACAGATCTGAGCTAGGTTCATATACCATATATTTGGAAAGATTTGTGTTTAGTAAAGTTTGTGTTTATTGTGATGTCTATTTGTGTTGTAAATAGAATTTCATTTGAATACTATGAAAGGAAATGTTTATGGTGAAAGTAAAGTATTTTATGATGATGATTTTGCATAATATAATGCATAAAATGATATTTATGATCCTTTGAAGTTATTCGGAAAATGGAATTATTTCCCTGAGCAGAATATTCAGTGTTTTATGTTTTATGTTTGTGTATGTGTGTTTGTCTGTGTATTATATATTAAATATTTTATTTACAAAACTCTTTTGTTTGTGAAAAACATGACCTGTATTAATACATTGGTGAAATTGAACCCAACTTCTCGTTGTTATTAAAACCAGCGTTTACAGTTACGTTTCGAGTTCTATATAGCGTTACAGAAAATTTAAGGCAAGCTTGCTGCTCCGTCCTTGACGTCAAAATCCATTTTTCTTTCCCGCGTTTTGATTTTTCATGATCTCTGTATTTCCGATCGAATTTCTAACAAACTTGCCCAAATGAAGTCAAAATAAAATTGAAAAATGATATAATACATAAATTGGATTATTTTCCTCTTATTAGGAGTCTACCAGGAGCTTGAACGTTGATGTTACATATTTTGAATATCTGATTTCGTGACTGCGCCGGGTACCCGTACCATTGACACATAATTATATATACCATTGAAGAGGAGAAATTTAATATTTGTAAACCTTTTCTTACCTTTTTGAATCCAAATATTTGTCAAACGTATATGCAAATTTGCACGGTAAGACGTTCATTAGAAAGAAAAATATACACCATGTCTCAATAATTCCCAAACAGCCCTCCGAAATGTTACAATATCCTTACAAACAAATATACATAGCGGGTTTCTAGTTAATGTTCTACCAAACCTCTTTCTTTACTCCTCACTAAGATATTAACAGTAGTGAAGGAAAAACTTCAATAGTACTGTACAACAATATATTCGAGAAGTGGTGTAAAGCAGATGTCGATAGTGTATTATATTTTGGCCTTGTTGCCTTTATTAGAGTTTTTGCTTTCGCAAAAGAAAAGGGAATCTAAAGCAATTATGTAATACATTATTTAATTATCTTTGATAATAAGTTAATTTACTAACATTAAATTTTCTGTAAAACATGTAAAATTAAAACATGTGGGTATCAAAACACATTTACATTCATAAATACATGTTTTTCGTTAGTAATGCTGAGATTACGAAGAAGTAGGTACATGTAAAACCGGCCCATCAGCACACACACACGCACAAATAAATATACCATCTCTGTATCAGAATAAGAAATACATACAAGTATATTAAAAACAAATCTTGCTGTAAAATATTACAAAGAAATGTTAACATTTACATATTATTTACATGAAGGTAAGTCCGTGTCTTATACGGGATATAACTGAAAAAAAGTGACTAGAATAATAAACGTCTTAACAATTCATGTTATTTCCGACACTTCAATTGAAATGGTTACTTAAAAAAAAAAAAACAAAAAAGCAGAAATAAAGAGCAATAAATGATAAATGTCTCAAATTACTCCTTAAAATGAATATAGTAATTTTACTTTATCTAAAGATTTAATTTGTACAGCAACACTTGAGACCTTTTCGGTCATTTTAATTTGATAAATTTGCTGTTAATTTAGAAATATGATATCATAAAGTTCACGTTTTCCCACAATTTTAGCATATTTTGTACAAAACTGCTTATTTTCAATTTTTATCTCCAGAAAATATTGAACGCAGACTAGAAAAAACTTTATATTTTTACCAAAGGAGTATCCAATACTAATTGGTGATTGAAAGATTATATATGTTTCTACACTGCGCTCTATGTTTTCTATCAGGAAAAAAAAAAACATCAAGAAAAAGGCATATTATTTGCTTTTTTGGTTAGATAGTCAAAATAGCACTATTTAACGTGTCATTACATGTAACAGCCAGTGAGTGCATATAAATGTGAAAAATATATTGGAAACATTTTTAATATAATCTCTTCTAAATAATAAATATTAAACATATCTGAACATCATCCTATAATGTTGATTTTTAGGAGGCCAAATTTGTCTCTGATCATATAGTCCTTTGACTATAACACTAGTTCATTATTTTGAATAATTTAAGCAGTTATGAAAGAAGACATATCCTCTTATTAAAAATGTAATTTTTCTGCCTTTTTTTTCGGCGGAATAATTGAGGGTAATGTTTCTCCAAATATTCATTCAAACAAATATTGCTTTTTTCGATGAAATCAACAATTGACCTGCCGTCCTCTGTCATACAATGCACATCCAAACCTGCATTGACCAAATACTGAAATAGTTCTAGATTTCCACTTAATGCTGCGGCATGTAACACAGTACTACCAGAATGTTCTTTTGCATGAAGTAACTGTGGGTTAATATCAACAATGAATTTGCACAAGTCAGTATTGCCATAGAAACATGCAATATGAAGGGCATTTTCCCCATCACCTGACTGTGCATTGATATCTAAACCTTGTGCTATCAGAAAAGATATCAGTTTTCTGTTTCCATTTACGCATGCAAAGTGCAATGCTGTGTACCCATTTTTGTCTTTGACGTCAATCAGATGTGGGTAATTTATGGCAAAGAACGCACATGCATCATATTTACCATTAAGACATGCAATATGAAGTATACTTTCCCCTTCATTTTGTCAGTGCATTTATATTCAAACCTTTTTCTGCCAGGAAAGAAATTAATTTTCTGTCTCCTTTTACACAAGCAGAATGTAATGCTGTGTACCCATCTTTGTCTTTGATGTCAAATAAATGTGGATAGTTTATAGCAAGGAATTCACATGCATGATACTTACCTTTACGACATGCAACATGAAAGACACTTTCTCCATCATTTGTCTTCGCATTAATGTCAAAACCTTTTTCTATCAGAAATGAAATCAACTGTCTGTCTCCATATACGCATGCAAAGTGCAATGCTGTGTACCCATTACTGTCTTTGATGTCAATTAAATATGGATAATTTATGACAAGAAATTCACAGGCATCATATTTACCTTTTCGACATGAAATATGAAGGACATTTTCTCCATCATTTGTCAATGCATTGATGTCCAAACCTTTTTTGTTGCCAGAAATGAAATCAATTCTCTATCTCCGTTTATACATGCTAAGTGTAATGCTGTGTACCCCTTATTGTCTTTGACTTCAAGTACATGGGGAAAATTTGTTACAAGGAATTCACATGCATCATACTTACCCTTGCGACATGCAACATGAAAGATATTTTCTCCATCATTTGTTAGTGAATCAATAGCAAAACCCTTTTCTATCAGAAATGAAATCAATCGTCTATTCCCATTTATACATGCGAAGTGTAATGTTGTGTTCCCTTTATTGTCTTTGATGTCCATTAATTGTGAAAAACCTGTAGCAAGGAATTCACAGGCATCATACCTACCATTAAGACATGCAATATGAAGCACAGATTCTCTATCAATTGTCAGTGCATTTATATCCAAACCCTTTTCTATTAAAAAAGAAATCATTTTTCTGTCTCCATTTACACAAGCAGAGTGTAATGCTGTGTACCCATCATTGTCTATGACGTCAGTTAACTTTGGATAATTTATGACAAGAAATTCACAGGCATCATACTTTCCCTTGCGACATGCAATATGAAGGACAGATTCTCCATCATTTGTTAGTGCACCAATATTCAAACCTTTTTGTATCAGAAATGAAATCAATTTTCTGTCTCCATTTACACAAGCAGAATGCAATGCTGTGTATCCATCATTGTCTTTGACGTCAATTAACTTTGGATAATTGATGACAATGAATTCACATGCATCATACTTACCATTACGACATGCAACATGAAGGACACTTTCCCCTTCATTTGTCTTTGCATTAATTTCCACGCCGTTTGTAATCAGAAAAGAAATCAATTTTTTGTCTCCATTTACGCATGCAAAGTGCAATGCTGTGTATCCTTTATTGTCTTTGAGTCCAATTAAATGTGGATAATTTGAGGCAAGGAACTCACATGCATCATACTTACCATTTAGACATGTAATATGAAGGACACTTTCCCCAGAATTTGTCATTGAATTAACATCCGAACCTTTTTCTATCAGAAAAGAAATCAATTTTCTGTCTCCATTTACGCAGGCAGAGTTCAATGCTTTGTATCCGCTATTGTTTCTGACGTCAATTAACTGTGGAAAATGAGTGATTAAAAATTCACATGCATCATACCTACCATTAAGGCACGCAATATCAAGGACAGATTCTCCATCATTTGTTAGTGCACTGATATTCAAACCTTTTTGTATCAGAAATGAAATCAATTTCTGTCTCCATTGACACAAGCAGAATGCAATGCTGTGTACCCATCATTGTCTTTGACGTCAATTAACTTTGGATAATTTATGACAATGAATTCACATGCATCATATTTACCATTACGACATGCAATATGAAGAACACTTTCCCCTTCATTTGTCAGTGCATTAATATCCAAACCTTTTTCTATCAGAAATGAAACTAGTTCCCTGTCTCCACAAACAAAACCAGAATGTAGCACTGTGTACCCTTGATTGTTTTTGACGTTAATTAACTTTGGATATTTACTCACCAGGTACCTGCTTATACTGAATTCACCAATTCTTGATGCATAATGCAATACCGTGTCGCCATCTGTGGATTTGATATCTGTCATTAGTGGATATCTTTCAAGTAAAGGTTGTACTAAATGAATCTGACGTGATAAAACTATCTCTTGGATTAAACTATGACAAGTGTCAGTCCATACAAGCGATAAACTAGTTTGATTCAAATCTACATACTTACATATTTTCAATAGTAAATCTAAATTCCCACTTTGTGTTGCGTAAAAACAAGTGTTTAAATCACATTTAACATCAACTGATAAAATGAGATCGACGATTTTAACATGATTTTCTCTGCATGCAGCATTAAGGGATCTATACTTTTGTTTTGTATCACAATTACTTTGTAACAAATATTCTATCCAACAGATGTGCCCTGATTTTCCAAAATGTACCAGTAATGTGTTTCCATCTGAATCAACACTTTCTTTTAAAAGATTGCTGCAGACTTGATCCGCTAATATATATTCATAGAATGCTTTGTCATTCCATATATCTAACAAAGAAATAGATTCATATTCATCGGGCAAGCCATCTCTCAAGATTTGAACAATCCTACCTGAAACAAATGCAAACAATCCTGTATCAACCTTAATATTTGTGCACTTGAGATGTGCACTTGTTGTCAATCTTTGAAGCAAAATAGGATGACAGTGAAGGATTGTTTTCTCGGGAAGAAGGCCAATCAGAATGTGTAATAAAATGTCTTGTACTGAGCTATGTGATAAGGAATAGGAACCATTGATTTTATCATAAATTGTCAAAAAACCTTCAAAGACATGAACGCTTTCGTGAAATTTACAAAGCATATCGGTACATGTACCTAATTCAAGCATTTTTAATGCAATGGATTTCATTTCTCGATCTTTCTGAACAGAGAGCAGCGAGGACTCAACACTTCCACCTTTCAAGAGAATATATATCAGCACTGCCATTTTAACAGCTCTTTCTCTCATCAGGGTTTGAAAGTAATCTTTTAGGAAACAAGAAGGACTACGAAGAAAATTTGAAAGATCCTTTCCGAAATCAGTATTCGTATGTGCTAGTCTACAGCACTGTGGAAATCCCAAGGGTAAATATAACCCGGTCTGTCTGAATTTCAAGTCCTCTTTGATATTGCCTGGAAGTTTATACTTGTTTAGAAACATAACGAGCTCTTTATATTCTAAAGCATATTCACCAGTTGATAAATCAATCACGGATGAAAGCAGCAAATCGGAATTCTTCTGTTTAGCGGCAATTTCCAAATAGATATCGTTTCTGACTGTCAAAATCAGTATATTTCCCAATCCACTGTTGCATGGGTAAACAAGCGATTCTATAACTTTTTTCTTATTTGAAAAATCATTGAAGTCGTTTAAAGAAAACGATGATTCCCCGAATGCATTATCAATGAATATCGCCAAGTTGTCAAACGGCGAAACCCGTCCGTAGAGTTCAGACATTTTAAAAACTTGAAGAGGTCGTTTCCCTTCATCCATTGAAATCATCAACAAGCACATGGCTAATGTTGTCTTCCCAGCTCCAGGTACACCGATAATCACTACATGTCTATTTTTCCTCTAACAGTTCTTTTGCTCTGTCAAACGCCCGGGTTTTAACAAGGACCTCCTCCATTTCCTGTTGATGATTTTTGACCATAACCATAGTTGTTTCTATCAGGAGTTTAAATAAACATTATTATGATATTTTTGTCTTAGAAGTTCAGCATAAAAATACTTCATGTCTAACGAACCTTTAAATAAATTTTGCATTTTAAGAGTAAAATATCAATAGCAATAATGTATAAATTGCTGTAGTGTAAAATTTGAAAAGGTTAGAATACTACATGTCCTGATGAAAATCGCGCACAAATACACCTTTGACTAACCATTTACCGTAGAATCATCATTTTTCTCGGGGGACCAGTGCTCGTGGCTGTCGTGGGTAACTCTGACCCACGAATTTGCATCGCAACGAATGTATAGACAAACATTTGTTTTATGTTATCAACGAATTTACATCCCCGGGAACCAGGTAATTTCTGGCTACCCACGAACATTGACCTCAACAAATAAAATTATTCCACAGTAGTGGCGGAACCAGATGTTCATGTGTGGGTTATAAGGACCACAGGGCTAAACAGGGAAGGTACGTGCATGGGAAGAGTACACTCCTTTCTCATGGGTTGGTGTTCGGGGGCCTCCCCCTTAAATGGCTCAAAATGACCATTTTCCAGCATTTTACCCCATAATAATTTATTTAATTCCCTTTTTAATGGCTAATTTTCAATGGGCATTTTGGAGACCAAACCTACCTAACATATATTCTAAAACAAATGTTAACATGAAAAATGAAACTTTAAAAAAGTTATTACTTTATGTTAATATTAAATCTTATCTTTTTAGGAATACTAGCACCTAATATATCCCATTTATTTTCTAAATCCACATCAAATATGTTGTATGTCAAGATCTGACAGCCAAATTGCAACGAATATGCAATTTTCCAAAATCTTGAAAATTTGGATTTTATGTATAAACCCTTTAACTGTTCCTCTACTTACTCGTCTACACTATGAATATACAAATAATAAATAAATAATTAAATAATATATATATAATGTAAATAATTAGTGGTATCATATTCCATATCAAATTTTAATAACTTTGGAAAGTTGTTGATAAAGAGAATTTCAGCTTATTCATTATTTTTTTTTTTCTATCGGGGGTTATTTTGAATTCTTACTAGAAACCATTTTCTTCTTTTCACAAATCTACCTACCTGTATTTGTGTATAATGTTGTAAAAAATCAATAAAATTTTTGTGCATTGTTTAGAATTTGAAAAATTTGACAAATATAATCTATCCTTAAAGATTATTGCTAGCACTTGGAAGTGCATGTGTTGCGCCTTAAAAAGGAAATGTAGTGTGTGTCCACAAACATGTGTTAAGTCAAAATCCAAATGTTTGACATTATAATGAAATTAGCTTAATGTCAGATTGGTCCGTGCGCTCAATCTACAATCTTAAAGACCCCGATTTATTACAAAAAATAATAAGTTTCGATATACAATAGATGCATATATATAGAACCATTTATTTTAACAAAAACGTCATTGTCCACGAACTTTTTGGACAACCCTCGTAGAAATGTTTGCTTGGGGAACATCTATGCAATATTTGCCATGAATTTTGCAAACATTTTGACAGATGGTGTCTTACTCACAAGTAACCAAATACTGCGTGAAATCTTTCACTTAGAAAAAATAATCACGAAGTGAATGTGTAGGAGACAATATATAAGCAACCCACAATGCACATATTGCCGTCCATCGGTACTTTTGTCGCCGGCAACAATGTTCGCCGAGATGAGCTCGATTTTTTTTCCGCCTGCATGAAGAACGAAATGCACAGTCACGTATTTCTGCATACACTGTCGTTGATGAAAATATGTATACTCAAGCATCGGCACATGCGTCGATCGATCGATCGAGAGAAATACACACACCTTCAAACACAAAAGGCAGTATTACTCGTAGCACTGTAGGAGAAAGACATTTGATCAGAAAATTGTATCCAGGATAGGTTTACACGACTATCATATGCAAAAATACCCAGAGCTTTATTAATTGTAGAAACAAAGGAGCAAGCCCCCTCTAAATGGAGAAAATAAAGATGAATAAAAATACGGAAAATCAATTAAAATCTCAGGAACCTCTGGGCCAGAATGACGGATAGTTCAAATTCTAGATTCTAAATTCTTCACAGTCCCAATATGGTAGGATGGGAGAGATCAATGTTACACTTCAAGAAAAACATATTTGAAAAATATTTCAAAATGAGAAGGAAAAAAAATAGGGAAATATAAGGGTACCTGTAAACTGCAAAACGAAAACGAAACGAAACCTATCGAAACGAAACGAAACGAAACCAATCGAAACGAAACCAAACAAAACGAAACGAAAGCAAACAGAACGAAATCAAACCAAACGAAACGAAACCAAAATCGAAAAGAAATGAAACTAAAATGAAAATTTTAAACTATGAACGCGCTCGGGCTGGCCCTTTCAGAAGTTTCAGAATTTATCTAGGATAGCCCTACTGAGAACCTGCAGTTTTGATGTATAGTTCTCCTGGACTCAAATATACATAAATAAACCGAATCTATGTACATGTAATAAATCAGTTTTGCACGTCATACATTTTAAGAATAGGAACAGACAAGTATAATTGTAACTAGATGCTGTCATGAGACAGTAATACCTGCACTAAGGTGTTTGCCTCTAAATACACGCTCCTACATATTGGGCGGCTTTCCAAGGAAAAAGTCAAAATAATTCTATAATTTACATGTATTCATCAAATTGAATATGAAATTCTCAGACCCTGTGACCTATAACTCAGAACCTTTTATATTTATTTTATACATGCTAAATTCATTATATACCAGTCTGAATTCTATTAATGATGTAAATTCATGCGCGGATCTGTCGGGGGGGGGGGGGGTCAGGACCCCCCCTGGAATTCACAAGGTTAAAAAATGTATATACTAAAACAAGGAAAAAGTTACTATGGACCCCCCTTGGAAAACGCAGACCCCCCTGGTAAACACGAGTATGTGTAAAATGGGTATGAAAAGTTAAACATTTGAGGCAATAGAAGTCACCACTACCCCCCCCCCCCCCCCCCACGATATTTACACATTTTTTACTTTTGGGTTTTTTTTTTGGTTGTCAAGAAATTTCTGGGTTAGGATTTTTTTTTTGACTGAGGTGGACCCCCCCCCCTGGAAAAAATTTCTGGTTCCGCGCCTGAAATTAGATTTTGATATATGTTTTGCTCATAATAGGACCTTTTTAAATTTACTAATCCCCCCCCCCCCACTCGACACCACAATCACACAGCACAGACTTTTTGGAATAGGCTAGATGGAAAAGGTTTGTTAAAATTTAATCTCGTTTGTTATGAATTAATTTAAAATTTGTTCTTGTACTATACATGTTAACATGTAAATTTCTACATCACATCACGTTGCGTCACCCATTATCATATTTATAGATTAAACACCATTTGGCACACCTCGGCCATTCCCACTTCATCTGATAAGGTGACGGAATCGACGAAGGTTCGCCGAATGGAATTAGCACATGGCTGCAGTCTGGTGTGCATTGGATTAATTCATTTTGTGTTATAATTGGATTTATATTTCATGAAGTTGACGAGACACAGGCAGTCGGTAAGTAGAAGTTTAAGTATAGTGGGGGGTAAAATACACCCAAACGATTAGGTTAAAGTTCAAAAAGGGTCAAAGATCATCGCATGCCACACTAGACGAATTTCATATTGCGAAGTTATCTCCCGTTGTCAATGTGACATTCAGTTACTGAACTTACTGCCAATACTGGTGCGGATCCAGAATTTTTTTTCGGGAGTAGGGAGGGGGGTTCACATCTCAGTCAAAAAATTCCAGCCCAGAATTTCCTGACCAGCAGGAGGCAAAAACTGAAAACAAATAAACAAATAAAAAACAATGATAGTGAGGTCAATGTTTTCTAAGTTAGGGGGAGGATGTCCAGAGTCATTTTGATTATACCCCCCGCAAACGAAGTTTAGGGGGGGTATATTGGAATCACCATGTCCGTCTGTCCGTCTGTCTGTCTGTCTGTAGACGAGACTTTGTCCGGAAGATTTCTCAAAAACTATTGGAAGGATTTGTCTGAAAATTTATACACATATTATTCACCATATGAAGGTGTGCACCTGCTATTTTCATCTTGATTGGATGATTATTTTGAATTTTACAGGTGTTTTTTCATTTTTATTTTGTGGTCTTGTGCAGACCGTTTCTCACAAACTATTGCAAGGATTTATCTGAAAATTTGCACACTTATTATTCACCATATGAAGGTGTGCATCTGGAATTTTCAATTTTATTTGTTTATTTTTCTGCATTTTACAGGTTTTACTTTTTATTTAAATTTATAAGGTTTGAGAGATAGAATCTAAAATATCTGTACAAAAATGTGAACTAGTACAGCTTAAAACAACTCATTAAAACTAAAAAAAAAAGAAACATCATCAAGTGTTTAAAACAGTTTTTACATTACATAGAAGATAATGTAAATTCATTTGTCTCTTGGGAATAATGGCTGGACATGCATCCAGTTAAAGATAAATTAATGAGTTTGGTGTTGGAGGTTGTTAAGGCATATCTCTTATCAAGCGTGTGTGTGTTATCAAATCTCCAGGGAATAAGGCACAAGAATTAAAGATCTCTCTTCTCTTATTCTCTTAATTGTAATTTATTGTCTGTCAAAGCACTTCATTACTGGATGACCAGCTTTTTATTTTCAAAATGAATTTGATATATCAAGATTAATTTGATTTTGTATAATGATTTTTTTTTTCAACAATTAGGTTGCAGAGTGTCATGACACATAATTGCAATATATTTCTTTAATGCAGAAATAAATACTTACGATTGAATTACAATGAATAGGTATTGATGTTTCGTTTGGTTGCACTTTTGTTTCACTCATTAAGAAACATAATGAGCACTTATATTTTACTGTAAATTTTTATAAGTAAATAGTGAACACCTCTAGATCCATAAAGTATTTTCGAATTGGCACCTTCTCTGAAAAACCAGCGGGGGTATTTGTCCCTATTGGACAGTTCTAGTTTGCTTCTGACAGTATATAGTCTTGTTTAAATAACAAAGCAAATTCCAGATGGGGGGGGGGATGGGGGGATTCCAATCTCCCTACCCACTTCCTGTCCCTGAAATAACAATCTATTTTGTGATTCCAATTAAATAGTATATTTTTTTTCCATTTGACTAATTATTATACATATTTTGTTTCTTGTGTTTATATTATGTCTGTCTATTAGTCTGCAGAAATTATAACCTAGCTAGCTTGCCCATAAGTTTTAAGTGGGATGGGTTATACAAATGGCTTCCACATTTTATAGGTTTATTTCTTGTGACAATTGAGACCTTTTATTTGGGTACCATTAATTTTTACCTCTGATCCCTTGACCTAGGATACACATTTTTACAAGAAAAATACCAAACTTTAAACTCTGCCTAAATTTTGATCAGTAGGTGCTAGGGCTTTCATGCTTAACATGTGTATTCATTGTGAACTGTCAACAGGTATAAATATGTTTGACCTTGACCCTAGAGTTTGAACCACTTAAACAAAAAAATTAACCTTGGCAATTAACTTTTGAACAAGAATTACTAGGGATTTCTTTATTTCACATGTGCATTCCTTGTGACAAGACTTTCTTCTGATACTAGCAATTTGAACCCTTTGTCCTTGACCTTTGAGTTTGACATATATTTGAGAAACTTCAACCTTCGCCATAGGCTTCCATACAGGGACATCAGTGTTTCACAAACACATCTTATCTTCATTATTATTTGGTGGTGTCTCCATATGAGGGAAAAATTCCCAAGAGAGATGTATTCACAACAAACAAACAAATTACTAAAGAAAATATAAAACATGAATATGTTGGTCATGCATATCTCTGCATGAAAAAAACAGCTTTTCAAATTCTGCAACCATATTGTAACCCTTTCAAAACACTCATTTGAGCTTTTCTGGTTTCCTTAGCATATAACGTCTGTCGTGACGTATCGTCCATCTGTTTGTCTGAAAACTTTTTACATTTTTTAACTTCTCTAGAACCACTGAGCCAATTTTACCAAATTCATATAGAAATATGTACATTTGTATGTCAGACTGTCCATCTGTCTCAATAAATTTAACCTTGGTCATCAAGGTCATATCTACTGAATGAGAAGAAACATTCATATTAAACTTATGTATTAGCATTTACCTTGAGAATGGCATGGTTTTTTTTTTTACATGTGACCTAGAAGTTTGACCTACTTGCAAAAAAATTAAATTGTTATAAATTCATCATTTTGAAAGAGAAAAGTTAGGGCATTCATATCATAATGCATGTATATTATTACCTGTGATAAGACCTTTCCAAATAAATCATGACTTTTACTCTGTGACCTTGACCTTGAAGCGATCAAGCCTTACCTACTTTTCAAAAATGTTGCATTTGCTTATAACTTTTGATTGAGATGAGATATGGCTCTCACATTTGACATGTACATTAATTACTCATAAGAATTCAAGGTGTTTCCCAGCATGCGATGCTTTTTTACCCCTTGACGTTGATGTTTTACATAATTTTCAAAATATTTAACTCTCCTAAAAGATGATTAGGCTTCTGAGTAACATTAAGGAAGACTTCAGGGAAGACAGGGCTTTTTGCACAAAAACGTCATTTTTCGACCCACATTTGACCCCCCGGGGCAAAATCTAAATTCCAAAACCTTACTGCACATCTACCTGACACCACCAACCATCTCCCAAAAGATGATTAGGCTACTGTGTAAAATGTAGGAGAAGTTCAGGGAAGACGGGGCTTTTTGCATAAAAAAACGTCATTTTTCGACCCCCATTTGACCCCTTGGGGCAAAATCAAAATTCAGAAACCTTACTACACATGTACATGACACCACCAACCATCTCCAAAAAGGTGATTTGGCTGCTGAGTAAAATGTAAGAGGAGTTCAGAGAAGACGGGGCTTTTAGCATAAAAAACATCATTTTTCGACCCCCATTTGACCCCCCGGGGCAAAATCAAAATTCCGAAACCTTACTGCACATCTACATGACCCGACCAACCATCTCCCAGGAGATGATTAGGCTGCTGAGTAAAATGTAAGAGGAGTTCAGGGAAAACAGGGCTTTTTGCATAAAAAACATCATTTTTCGACCCCCATTTGACCCCCTGGGGCAAAATCAAAATTCTGAAACCTTACTGCACATCTACATGACACCACTAATCATCCCCCAAAAGATGATTAGGCTGCTAAGTAAAATGTAAGAGGAGTTCAGGGAAGATGGGGCTTTTTGCATAAAAAACGTCATTTTTCGACCCCCATTTGACCCCCCGGGGCAAAATCAAAATTCCGAAACCTTACTGCACATCTACATGACACCACCAATCATCCCCCAAAAGGTGATTAGGCTGCTGAGTAAAATGTAGAAGGAGTTCAGGGAAGACGGGACTTTTTGCACAAAAAACGTCATTTTTCGACCCCCATTTGACCCCCCGGGGCAAAATCAAAATTCCGAAACCTTACTGCACATCTACATGACACCACCAACCATCTCCCAAAAGATGATTAAGCTACTGTGTAAAATGTAGAAGGAGTTCAGGGAAGAAAAGTGTGACAGACGGACGGACGGACGGACGGACGGACGGACGGACATGAGTAACAACAATATATCCGAACTTTCTTTAGAAAGTGCGGGTATAATAAACTGACCCCGGACCTGTCAAAGTCTATAAATTTCAATCATATAACTTTTTCCTTTTTAACATCGCTATTTAAATCTAAAAAAAATTAACCTCAAGACATCTGCTTTATTAAGGTCTTCCGTTTCCAACGGAAGACCTTATTGTTTTCGTTCGGTTTCTTTTTCTCTATTATTATTATTTTTTCTTACCGATTTTTGTGCACGCGAGTTCTCGGAAACGGCTTGGTCGATTTTCACGAAACTTTCAGGTCTGATAGACATTGGTCTGGACCTTATTGGAAATTTATTATATGTACGTCGTCACTTCCGGTCGTAAGATATGGACGATTTAATGATTTTAAGAGGGTCAGCTTGTCCTGGCAATCACTCAAAAACGAATGAAGATATTGACTTGAGATTTTCAGTGAAGGTAGAGGAAGGATTGTAGAATTGCATTTTTGAGTCTATATCTTTCCAGCGCAAAAGAATTTGAAGTTTGCTTGGGCTCCGAAAATAGACTCACAAATATCTCGGAAAATTTGATACGTTTTCTTTGATACCTTTGTACCTATAAATAATTTGTTAAAGGATATATAATAAAAGTTGTTCAGAATTACAAATTCTTTCATTTGATAAGAAGAAAAAGGGTCTGATCCCTCAAATAAGGGGCATAGAGGGGTAGAACGTTCTGATTGATAACTCTTTAACTATCAAGATTTTGTTATACATTTCTGAAGCAAAAATGTTCATCTTAACAATTTGCAACAATATATTGTAATATTATGATCATATATTATGTAATAAGGGGCATAAGGGGCCAAAAGGCTAAACATTTGCCTCTTTATATCACGGAAAGAATAAATATTTTGTTAAGCAGTATTAAATAAAAGATGCTCAGAATCGTATTCTTAACAATATACAAGCATTCAATTTTTGCAAAACAATCACATTAAGGACTTGAAGGGCTGGCCCCTATATATTTCTATTCTACATAGCTTGAAAACGGAAAGAAATGAATAGTTGTTGATCAAATTTAAGAGCCTTATTATTTGAAATAATAAAAAGGGTCCAACCCCTCAAATAAGGGGTCCAGGGGGACAAAAAGTCTTTCATCTATAATTCATTGATAATATTATCTACATCAAAAGAATGTAATCAGAAGAGAGAAAGCATGAAATCATTATGTTTTAATAAAGATCATAGTGGAAATCATATCTCATATTGTCGAAAAATCGGACGGAAGACCTACTCGTTGCTCGCAACGAGATCGCATCTAGTTGATTCTATAATTTTATACTTTTATTGGTGTTTTTGAGGTCAATACAATTGATTTAGACAAGGGCTCGGTGAATATTGTTCGGGCTCGGTGAATAATGTACTTCTCTGGTGTCTTAATCATCGTAATAACCAAAGAAAGAAAAAACAAGTTAAATTTTTTATTACATGATTCAATGTTTAAATGATGAAGACTTTTAAGACATTTATGCCATATTAATTGTTTACATATTCTGAAGTCCTATTCTAATATAACTAAAGATATGATTGCATTTTAAAATTTTAGGTGCGGTGTAGAAAAAAATGTCAGACAGGTACATGTATATACAATTTATCTTCAAGTTTAAGTTGGGTGGATGTTCAGCTAAATTGCTGGGAAATGGGCTACTCTTACTCTACATTATTCATTTTGTAGAAGTTTGTTTTGATATCTGTTCATAATATTGTGGTATCACAGCCCGACTCATCTCGAATAACATTGATCTCCTGACCTCCATCTTGCCAGACGTCTGCTAGACATAGCCTGTCTTATCGATCTTATCTGGAGGGATTTGTCAGGTAACTCGTCGACCATTACGGCATTATATACGCCGGTAGCTGTGGAATCTGCAAAATTACGCTTTTTCTTTGTTACCAACTTGCAATATTCTTATTTCATGTTAAATCACCGAGTATCTCACAAACCAAGTGTTTGGTAATGTTGATGTTTCACAACGTGATTTGCAACGAATAAATACAAGTTTTTGCTTTTTATAACCAAAATTTTTAGGGAAAATTATTGTCAAAACATTAATTTGTTACAGTAAAGGTGCTTCATTTTCATATTTTACGATAAATTGCACCAAATTTTCGAAAAAAGAAAGTCACGTGACTGACATTCCCTCGCTTCTGGTATACGCCGCGCATTCGTGCCTTATAATTTTTCATATTTAGATTTTTTTTCTTCAAAATTTTCTTGATTAATTGTTTCAAATTCAATTAGAAAAAAAGAGCGATAATCACTGAGATTGTATTTCCTGTATTTTGACAATATAGCCCATATACTGTGTAGGTATTCGGGCCAGTAGCTCTGCTTTTGCTCTAAACTATCATTCTATTTCCTATTTTGTAAATATTTGGAAAAATTTAAATATTCATAACTGATAATGGCTGCTAGTAAACTAATCAATCTGTACAACGCCTCAGAGACAGACCTGAAATCAATAGCGGGTACCGGAAAAGCTAAAGCTAAAAGAATTCTCCAGCTGAGAGAAACAAAAGAAGAGTTTGACTTTAATGATGTGGCTGATGTGACCCAGATTACACTCTCTCAATGGACAGAAGGGAGTGAGGCAGGTGTTGTCACCATCCAGAAGGCTCAGCTAGAGACTTCGGCAAACCAGCCGGTACACAAAGCAGAGGATTCAAGTGCTACGCAACTGCATCTCACTTTACTGAAGATGAACAAAAGTATTCAAATGCTTCGTGATGAAGCTCCTTACGGTCGCAAGTTGTCTCGAGGTCCAATGTTGATTCCATGGGCCAATTGTACAACACCCCACATGTACTGACCAATTAATTTGATATAGAGAAAAGCATCGAAAAGTCCCTTACTCTTACACCTGACACAGTTCAAACCCTAGCCTTGTCGTCAGAAACAGGAAAGGAACAGAAGCTTATTATAGACAAATTGATATCTGTCACTCCTCCTTCAGGATTCATTTCAGATTTTTTTAAAGGGGCCAAACGATTCAGCTGAGCTCAAAGGGTGAAAAGGATCTTCACTTCAAATCCAAAAAGAAAGGAAATGGTGAAAAGAAAATTAATGAAAAATACATATCTGCTTCGGCTCTTATTATTTCCCAAGATAAACCAAATGTGATGGGGTCTCTGACTCCAAAGGAAGCAAGCAAGGGTAGAAAGACCAAAACATTAAACGAACTAGTGCTAATTGTAACGGGGACCGTTACAGATGTTCCCCAAACGCTCCCCAACTCCCTTTTCGTGCCATATTCCCTGGAAGCTTCATTAAATAAGACACACTCGATGCATTTGAGACTTTAACTACGTTTACCCAGAAGTATACAAAGTTCATTCAAATTTTAGCATTGCACGCGTCTGCATGTGAATGCATGTGTGTAATGACCATATCATCTTGTCTACACAACCTATATATTTTAATATACTAAATATTAAAGTATTTAATCCAAAAGTATTAAAAAAAGATGCGCTCATTCAAGTGTTTTTTGGATTTTGCTCATTTCACGTGCACGCACGTGCATACTTGAGCATGGTGACCATACC
This sequence comes from Saccostrea cuccullata, assembly GCF_032062105.1. NCBI lineage: Eukaryota > Metazoa > Mollusca > Bivalvia > Ostreida > Ostreidae > Saccostrea > Saccostrea cuccullata. The sequence goes on from NW_026919611.1 coordinate 105,859, forward strand.
TTCTTGTAGATGTCCGTTACATCTATCTATGTTCTAAATCCCACCCCGTTTGGTTGAAAACCAAGGGAGTTATATCTGTTTAAAGTTTCAGCCAATCAGATTGCAGCGCACGAACATGCACGTGTATGCATGTGCATGGTGACCATATTTTCTTGTAGTAGACCAGTATATCTATCTATGTTCCAAATCCCATCCTGTTTGGTTGAAAATCAAAGGAATTATAGCTATTTAAAGTTTCAGCCAATCAGATTGCAGCGCACGTGCATGCACGTGTTTTCATGATAATTGCTATATATCATGTTGTAGGATATTGTAATGCATGGCTATTTTCAAAATTTCAAAGGATTTCGTCAATAAACAAGAAAGATATTGAGACTTTAGTTTCAGCCAATCAGAGCAAAGCGCACGTGCATGCGCGTGAGATCTTGCTATTTTGACCATGTCATATTGTCTATGCTACTAATGTATACTTATGTTATAAGTTTTAAAGCATTTCATCAAAAATTTAAAAAGTTACACCTATATCAATTAAATCGGTCATTTCACATGTTGCACGTGCACGCTCTTGCAAGCACGTGCGCGCAAAATGACCTTCGTTCCGCAAATCTACATAACATGTCTACTGACCCTAAAAACATTTCACCTTAGTCGGATGTATAGTTTACGAGATCATTCCCGGACAAAAAAGTACCCAGGAAGAAGAAGAAGAAGAAGAAAAATAATAATAATAATAAGAAACAGAGTAAAAACAATATGTTCCCCAACTTCGTTTGGGGAACATAAATAGATCACTATCGTCCAGTTCAGTTCCTCCTCAGACGAAACAATGTCAAAATGGACTCGTACATCAAGGAGCAGATCCAGAAGCAAGAGTACACAAGTTTAAAAGATGCCCGTATTTAAAGCAGGGATGGGGTAATTAAATAAAGTAATTGTAATTGAGCGTAATTTATTACATTTTTCAAAGTAATAGGAAGTAATTTGTTTTTGAGTGTGCCTTCCATTACAAGTAATTGAATGTATTTAAAAACATTTGAAAAAAAGGTCATGTATGTTCAATTAATTTTCAATTACATTTCAATTACTCCTTTCAAAATGAAAGTTTATTTTAAAAAAAGATGTCCTATGCTGATATACATGTTTTATACTACCTATTCCCACTTTTTCAAAATTTCAATACTACCTATTCCCACTTGCAAATAACAATAGATTGTTAAGATAGTCAGTTTGTTTTTTATTTCCAGTATTTAGACTAACTACACCCCCTTTAAGATTTACTTGTATTCTATACATTTTAATATGGAAAGTAATGAATAGATTTGTGAGAAATATTATTCATTTAATTCAAAAATATGGATTTGAGAAAGTTACAAAAAAGATCTTGCCATACACCATACTGGTGTCGCATGGGCTTGTGTTTAGTACAATAAGTCTCATAATGTTTAATTTGTTTATACATTGTGTCACACTGCCCAGAGCATTATGTAAAGGTCTAATTTATCGAGGTGTGAACCCCTCTTATACCTAAAAACAAAAATACTGAATAAAAGTTCACTTTGGAAAAAAATATTCAAAAAAAGAAATCTTTGTGTTTTTTTTCTTTTTTTTAAAATAAAACTCAAGTAATTGAAATGTATTTAATTACATTTGTCAAGGAAGTGTGTTTTGTTTACAATGTAAATGTAATTGCAAGTATTTGACAAAACTATCAATGTATTTAAAAGTAATTAATTACATTTTAAAGTAATTGACAACAAACCTGATTTAAAGGCACTGAAAGTCCAAATTGGGAATCTTTTATTTACCAATTTGAAAGGGTTTCAGCTCATCGTGGATGGTCCTCCCAAAAGAAGGCTTTCCGTCCTCTAGATTGTTTCCGGTGTGTGGCCGTGGAATATGCCAGGAAATTGAACAAGAATCGTGACTATAAAGAGCTGAAACGGCAGTTAAAACAGAGACTCAGCAGAAAGGAAGTACTTATTCTAGTTCCTCGCCAGCTCCCTTTAACTAGGCAACTGGAAAATGAAAATGTGGAAGAATTTTCTCAGCGTGTCTTCTTTCTAGCATTAGATTGCTATGAGAGCTGTGAACATGATTGAGGGAATAGCAATAGAAACCTTCCTATGTGGCTGTCGAAATAAAGAAGCTGGTATGAAAGCCATGGATAGAGAACCAACACCACATCAGAAAGATGTAAAATGTGTGAAAACAGCCATTGCGAACGCTCGTGCTTTATACGCCTACAGGGCCAGAGGTAGCACCAAAGTAGCTTCCTATTCTCAACGACAAGTTTCATTCTCAAGCAGGAACGGATCTCCGGCAGGTGAACCTTTTGATCATAGGGCTGATACCAAGCTCTCTGAGGAAGACAACAACCAATCTCTCGATAAGCAACTCTTACACCTTACAACTTTAGTTGAAAAATTAACCACAACAGTTTAGTAATCCTTTGGCAGAAATCAGAGTAGTTAACCACAAGCGAAAGGGCGCTTCCAAGAGAGATCTCAAAGTCCTAGTCGATCACCGTCCAGGGGCCAGCACTTCTCTTCTCCAAAAGAGACAATACAACAAATGAATTGAAATCCCAATGAAGGGTGATTTAAACAGTAATGGGTCAAGCCAGTAGGCCCAACTTGATCCCTGATAAAAGTGGCCTAGAAGATAACGTTGTTACTATTAGGAGGACTTTAGGAAAAAGCATTAAACTAACCATAGGAGAAAAGCCTAATGGAACGCCACTTGTTTTCCAGGATCAAGAAAAGGCACAACTCCCATAGGACAATGTAATTAGTCTTACAGCTTCGGGGTTTAACATGGACTTTAGACTTGATCTACCTAGATGATGTAGTAGTACAAGGTCGCAACTTTGAGGACAGTCCTCAAAATCTCAAGAAAGCCTTTGACAGATTTAGGCAATATAATTTGAAGCTTTAACCTAGGAAGTGTGTTTTGTTTAAATAGGAAGTAGAATTTCTGGGGAAGGTAGTCAGTAGTAAGGGCATATCAATTGCGCATTCGAAGACAGAAGCTGTTAGGAACTGGCCTACTCCAGTAGTACTACTGAGTTGTTCTCTTTCTAAATTACCATAGAAATCACATCCAGCACTACGCTGATATCTGTAAAAATCCTGTAGGACTTGGCAAATGTGAAGGAAAAATGGACTTGGGACACTGTGCATCAAGAGGCGTTTGAGAAGGCTAAGATGGCCCTGTGTTCAGCATCTTGTTTGTCGTACCATGAACCTGAAAGGCTTTTCATCTTGGACACAGATGCCTCCGATAGGACCATTGGTGCCGTTCTATCACAGGTACAGGAGGGCAAGGAAAAAGTAATTTGATATGCAAGCCATGTACTCCCAAAGCATCAACACAAGTGCTGCACGACTAGAAAAGAGCTTTTGGCTGTAGTGAAGTTCTGCATGCACTTCACACACTACCTACTGGGGCTACGGTTTCTCTTGTTCACAGATCATAACAGTCTTGTGTGGCTTACGCGATTTAAGCACATAGAGGGACAGCTTGCTAGATGGCTAGAAGAAATGGCACAGTACAACATGGAGATTGTCCATAGACCTGGCAAAAAGCATACAAATGCAGATGGAATGAGTCGCTTGCGGGACGATATTGCAGAATGTGACAATTATAATGCAGGAGCAAACGTTAAATATCTTTCATGTGGTGGCTGCCATTATTGCCAGAGAGAATACTTACAATGGGTACGTTTCATTGAAGACGTAAATGACGTTGTGCCTTTATCGAGTAGATCATCTTTGTCTCCAGGACTCGTGCTCATATTGAGACCAGTAATGCAACGAAATAAAAAGCCTGGGCAAGGTGATTCAACTGGGTGCAACTGGGCAGTTGAATGTTCGCCATCTGAAGTACGGGCACTGCAGGAAGAAGACACAGATTTACGTCCAACTATTAAGTGGCTGGAAAACGATATTGAGCCCAAGCAGTCAGAGCTCCGTTTACAGAGCCCAGGTACTCGGACATTGTGGATGAGTAGAAAGAATTTACAGTTTATAGGCAGGGTTTATATTACAGATGGGATGAAAAGGCCAACAGAAGTCTCTGCCTCCTTGTGCCACAAGGACTTCAGCGTTCGGTTTTACATGGTTGTCATGTTTTAAAGACCTCTGGCCATTTAGGCTAACAGAAAACTCTCGAGCGTTTAAAGAAAAATTATATGTGGTAAAATTTGTCCAGGGACTGCATATATTATGTTGCCTCCTTACAAGCTTGCAATGAAAACAAAAAATCCTAATGTGAGGCCGAAGGCTTCCTTAGGTCAGTATCATGCTGGTTTACCCATGGAGCGAGTTCATTTGGATATCTTGAGACCATTTCATACAAGCGAGGATGGTAATAACTATGTACTGATGATGATTGATCCGTTTACTAAGTGGGTGGAGATGGCAGCCCTCCCTGAACAGTGTGTACTCTCTGTAGCACAGAAATTCTTGGTGCATTTTGTTGTCACATTCGGATGTTCCTTAGAAGTACATACTGATCAAGGAAAGAATTTTGACAGCAATTTGTTTAAGGCCTTGTGTGAGACGCTACAAATAGCCAAAACGCGGACTACACCCTACCATCCATCATGAAATGGGCAGATAGAACGATATTACACTACTGTTCTCCAGATGATAAGATGTTACATAGAGAAGAATAATAAAAATTGGGATAGAGATCTCTCTCTCCAAGCAATGGCGCTTCATTTCACTATTCATTGACAGACAGGTTATACCCCAAATCGCCTTATGCTTGATCGAGAGGTTATCCAGTCTGTCCATTTGCTGACTGGAAATATCCCCGATGGTCTTAACCCTCAGGAGCCAAGTGGTTTGTGAATTGATCTTGCAGCTCGTATCTCCAAGGCCCATCATCATGCACGTCAAAATATACAAATGGCCCAACTTCGTTTGAAAAGGGACTATGACCTACGATTGTGCAAGAACCACTTTAGACTCAGAGATATTGTGAATAAGTTCGACTCAACAACTAAAATTGGTCAATCATCCAAACTAAGACCTCCATTGACAGGGCCCTACCTGGTAGTCTCCTGTGGTGCATCACACACCCTCAGGGATCAGAAAAAAGCACGTGCTGCATCATGATCGGTTGAAGCTTTGCAAAGACCGAGATATCCCCATGTGGTTACGAAGGCTGAGTAACCAGTATTTCCAGGATATTACATCAAGCGTGATTTCCAAGGATCCAGAATTTAGTAATGTTCAGCAATTCAAATTGCATGATCCAGACGAGGAATGTTACTGAATCAATAGAAAGTTGGGACCTTACATTACTTTGTACATAAGCCTATGTATATACCTCTTTCTATATTTCCTTTTCTCAGTGTTCTTTCTGGAAAATCCAGTGGCATTCACATTCAGTTTAAGTTATTGTTATTTGTATAAGCGATTATATTTGTAGACTAGAAGAATAATGGAAGAAGATTTGTAGGATTCTTTCCAGACTATGACCCTTCATCTGAGAGCCAGTCGGAGGAGTGGATAACCCTGGATGAAGGTGGTGTCTGACACTAGCATCTCGGGAGATACACAGGATGCGAACAAAGAGGGGCAGTCACCTACAGCATCTTTAACAGAAGATACCAGGACAGTACTGCTTGGGGCTTTATGCTATGGTAGTACTGGTCCACGAGCCGGGAAGTACAGCTGCCCTATCTGTGGTACCAAGCTCAGTGGACATGTAAAACGACATGCGTTGCACACTCATTTGCCATGGTTTTGGGTTGGGACACTTGCTTGCTGGGAATGCCGCCAATTAGAGGAATCACCCGTTAGATTGGCAGTCAAGCACACTTTTGCCCATAAAAGTCAAAAGCGGTTGTTTAATGACGAAAACCTCCATGAGTGGTACCAGCTCTTTTATGAGTCCCATCAATTGGTAAGGGAGTGGCTCGGACCGGACAGTTTGGAATGTTGCGCCAGTTTGCATCATCAAACCTTTATGACAATGTAGTGGGAGTGTTTAATACACAGGAGACCCAATTGATGACTTTCTACTCCACCCAATACAGTGAACACCGAGTCGCCCAGTTAAAGCTGAAGCCATTGAACCATGTAGCATGTTTCCTGCATTAGCAGGCTGTTGGTACCCTACTGAAGGGCTTGAGTATGGAACAGCAGAAAGCGTTCAGACAGCACCAACAGCGGCTTTGGCGAATGGTATGATTATTGAAAGACTCTTTACTATAACAGAGAACCCCGTCATGGCAAGAATTGTAGATTGTCATTTTCACCTCGACCAACTTCACGACCTGGTTGGAACTAGAGCAGCAGTTCGGTGGAAGGGCCCAGGTGCTACATGCTGTATGTCTTTCTACTATGTCTTTCCCTGTCAATAGGAATCTTTGCAGGCACACATGGATGCCGAAAACATATCGGTCTCATTTGATATTCACCCACATGTTGCTGACTTGGCGGAGCAGTACCTTGATACGCTCATGGACTTGGTAACACATCAGCGTTGTGTAGCCATTGGGGACGTTGTCATTGACCTCACCACCAATTGCAGATGCAACCCCTGTGTGACACAAGAGGCATGTAGGGAGCGTTTGTTGCAGATCCAGCAGGACTTTTTAGCGGATGCCCTTAATTTGGCAAGAGATGTCTGTAATCCGGTCATTCTGCACTGCAGGGATGATAGATCCGGTGAGGCAGCCAAACGCATCTTAACCATGGTCCGCCTGATAGACATGACACATCATGCTTTTCATCGTCGCTGCTTCAAAGGTTCTGTTGAGGAGCTACGCCAGTAGGAGATGGAATTGCCTTCAGTGAAATTTGGCGTCACGATGTGATGAGTTCAGGACCCAAATCTGGTGGCCAGGATCCCAGTTGAGTGCTTGATGTTGGAGACAGATGCTCCAAATTTATTGCCAGCTCCTGGATGCAAGATGAACCACCCTGGAACCTAGCATCGCTTGCCGCTCAAGTTGCTTCCATCCGCAACACACCCGTTATATTTATCCTGGAGACATACAACAACAATGCCAGGTAGTTCTACAGATTACGATTTTTTGTCGCCACATGTTCATCAATTATATAGTGTATTTTCTATATATGTATATATAAATTACTTCAGAAAAAGTAGTTTTTTTTTGTAAGTGTATAAACGCATTGTAAATTTTTCATGATTACTCTGCATTTTTTTTACAAAATGTATAAGTGAAAGGATTATGTCTCTCGCCGGTGCTTTGTTGAAAAGTAATCATGATTGGTGAGTATTTGTATATTTTAATATTTTTGCACGAGTTGACATTAAGATTATTTTGTTCAGTATTTGGGGGTGGACTTTTCATATATAATTTTTGATAAATTCACCAATGGATACCCTTGGCTCTACAAGGATTGGAAGAGTACGGTACAACAGCCCGAATCATCCGTGTGCGACCTATCTCGAATAACATTGATCTCCTAACCTCCATCTTGCTAGATGTCTGCTAGACATAGCCTGTCTTATTGACCTAATTATATAATCTGGAGGGATTTGTCAGGTAACTAATCGACCATTACGGCATTATATATAATGTATTTTTGAAAGGAGAAATGGTTTCTTTGGATTTATGGGTTATTATCAAATATTTTTTGACAAAAACAACCGGCAACCAAGGTTAGAATTGACTTGCATCAGCTCAAGTTGTTTCAGTTAAATGTATATTTAAATGTTATTGGTGTAAAAATATCGTTACTTGGTGTAGAGAGGGTCCTTAAATAAAGTTTTCAACTAGATGTTGTTCATAAATTGAAGAATATTAAAAACTTTTGAGCTGTTCTTCTTCGAAACGCGATATAAAATTTATAAAATGTATAAATTCCCGAATTACGGGGGCAATTAAAGCAAATATCTTGGGATGCAACAGAAGATATGCTATATTTCAATGAAAAAAAATATTGAATTTAAATAGACTTTCAATATGTAATAATATTTTTGGGTAACGTGGGGTTCTTAATAAATCGATCTAGTGCAAGGGCATACACTCAGTGGATCATAGTAAGCTTTTACAATTCAACTCTAGAAGTATTAAGGGATTTGAAAAGTCCGCGATCATGATGAAATCTTAAAAAACAATTTTATTTTATCAATATTTCATGCCGTTCACCAGTTAAAAATGCAGCATTCGGTCAGACAAATATAATTTTAACAAGGAAATTGCTGAAATCCATCCTACCATGGGGACGGTGAACAATTTAGAATCTACCTAAATTTCAGCCATTCTGGCCAAAAGGTTTCTGAAATTTTAAATGATCTTTTGGGTATTTGTAAACTGCGAAATGAAATCGAAACGAAACGAAACCTATCGAAACGAAACGAAACCAATCAAAACGAAACCAAACAAAACCAAACCAAACAAAACAAAACGAAACGAACCCAAACAAAACGAAACGAAACCAATCGAAACGAAACCAAACAAAACAAAACGAAACCAAACCAAACGAAACCAAATAGGAACAAAACAAAACTAAAAATCAAAACGAAATGAAAATTGTAAACTATTATAAACCTGCTGGCCGTTTCAGATTACCGTACGCACAGTGTCGCTATCTAGACTAACACTACTGAGCAGCTTCAGTCTTGAAATTCTCCAATTCTGTAGTCGCCAATTATTTTTTCTATTTCGTTATTTATTTCGCATTTTATGAAAAGGATTATCCAAAATAATTTAACTAAACAACCCTTTCCTGTCTTCAAACTTGTGAAGTAAAAGAGAACTTCCAAAGCAAATTATTTATGCGTGTAAAATAAATTGACAAACAAACAAAACCTAAAATTCGTTCTTTATCCTAAGGAAGAGACTAGTAACATTTCGGTTATTTTTAAAACTAAATATGCATAGCGCACTTTATGCATTAGAGTATTGAGTATTAATTGGACTATTATATCTTTCCCTTTTTTATCCATTTCCTCGTCTTATAAGGTGAATTTAATAATGATAAATGCACTAAAACTATAATACCAATGAATACATATTGAAAGTTTATTGCAATTCAATAATTTTTTTCATTGAAATATCGCATTTTTACTGTTGCATCCCAAGATATTTGCTTTAATTGCCCTTGTAATTCGGAAATTTATTTATTTTAAATCGCGTTTTCAAGAAAGGCTCAAATTTTTTTTAGACGTAAAACCTTGCTTCTTAACGTACTTCCAATATACTATTCAATTCATTAACATCAAGCTAAAATACTTTATTGAAAGACTCTCTCTACACAAAGTTACGATATTTTTACACTAATGAAATTTATGTATACATTAAACTGAAACAACTTGAGCTGATTCAAGTCAATTCTAACCTTGGTTGCCTGTTGTTTTTCTCAAAGATTTTTATTTTATAATACCTCATAAATAAAAAAAAAAAAAAAAAAAAAATTCTCCTTTCAGGAATACAAAGAAAAAATATAGTTGATGCAATGGAAATCATTTATTGTTGAAAATTTTAATATCTATTATGAACAGATTTCAAACGAACTTCTATAAAATGAATTAACAGTTGTTTTTTAGTGTCAAAATGTAACAATTTAAAAAAACCTTTTTTTTACATTCAATTTAGTAAAAATAATATTTGTCAAAAGAATAGCCCATTTTCCAGCAATTTAGCTTAACATCCACCCAAATAAAACTTGAAGATCAATCGTATATATAGACATTGTTTTCCTACACCACACCTAAAAAAATTAAAATTCAATCTTGTATATTTAGTTATATTAGAGTAGGACTTCAGAAAATGTCAACAATTAATATGGCATAAATTAATTATGCGTTTATATCATTCCAACATTAAAACATGTAAAAACGTATAACTGTTTTTTTCTTCGGTTTTTACGATGATTTAGACACAAGAGAAGTACATTAAATCATACATGTGTATTTGTGCATCAGGAAACAACTAGTAAATTTTAATAAGAAAATATTATACATCATGTGATGTAGCATGCGGAGTACCTCAAGGAAGTTTGCTCGGGCCTCCTTTATGATTATTGTATCTCAATGTCTTACAGATCTGTATAGACCATGGATGTAAAGTACTTTATATGCTGATGATACTGCTATACTTTTTTGCCATAAAGATCCATATGTTATTTCTAAAAACTCTCTTGTATGTTAGAACTCTGTCAAGATTGGTTAGTTGATAACAAACTGTCTCTCAATTTGAGAAAAAAATGAGAACATTTTATTTGGCCCTCGACCAAAACTTTATATGTTTAATCTAGAACCTTTTTCACTATTCTGCAATGGAGTCAGAATTGAAACAAAAACATGTATGAAATATTCGGGTGTATTTTTAGATAATGTACTCTCTGATGAAAAAATTATCAGCAAGACAAATCAGCGACTGAAATTTCTTTTAAGATATAAAGATTGTTTATATTTTTTATATTGATGTACAGCTTTAATCCAGTGTCATTTTGACTACTCAGAGTGCTTGCTCTTGTTGGTATGAAGGTTTGACAAAAAATATGAAAAATAGACAACAGGTAGCACAAAACAAAGTAATAAGGTTTACACTCAATTACTCAATAGCCTCAAAGGAAGAGAATTACAAAGAGAATTACTTTTTTGAAAAAGTAGATTTCTTGATTGTCTGTAATAGAGTTTCTCAACGCAGCACAGTTAAGGTTACAAATGGAAATATCGGCGATTTTTTAAGATAAAAAATACGTAAATTATTAGGATGGGCGATTCTTTTTAGGAATTCACTGATATAAAAAATATGTAATGTGGTTTAAATCTACATGTTGGGGACATTTTGATTTTTTAGTTACACAAGGTGTACAACGCCATTTTGAGCCCCTGTTCGATTCAGGCTTCAATTTAACACCTAAATCGGATATGCCTACTGGTTTTCGTGTAGCATTGGGTTCAAATATATTTCTCGCTATACATTTCTTCCTAAAGTTTAAATCCAACGCGTTGATAATGTTATCAGCTAAACCTAAAGCTGACTTTGAATTTCGTCACAGGGCCCGAACACCATCGGCTGACGTCACGGAAATTTAATCTCGACACCAAATGCTCCTATACATAAACTTTTTAATACAACAATTATAAATTCATTTCATTGACAAACAAAATCCGAAAAAAATTAAAAACCGAAAGATTATGTTGTTTTCATAGTCTTGATTTTAGTTAACATTTGTTATATGTGTTAGAAACAAATCATAGGTAGCGCCTTATGGAAGTTTCCGGTGTCGATAAAAATTGCGTTATATCGTTTGACACTTGCCTTAATGCGTTTAGCGACTCTTACTGCTTAAAATGACTTATTAGTTATTAACAAAGAAAATAAACTGAGGCTCATAATTGATAGGAAGGAGTCCAGAGATGAGCCTTGGCCCAGTTCAAAGGTTATTTAAGAAATGTTTAAGGTCTAAAGAGTACAAATATATTCAAATAATTTTCAATCACATGAGAGAATGTACGGAGACAAAATTTGTTTGTGACTGAAAGGTATATCTCAACTCTAACATAGGGTAATTTGAACTAGGTATTTTTTTCTAAATATAAAATATTAACATTATACGAGTTCTTTGTCTATAGAATAAATGAAAATCTGGGTATTCAAAACAACATAACATGGAAAGGGTGACAAAAAGGAAAAAAAGTAATTGCCGGAGATCAATCTACTGTCCTAATGGTTGATTATGATTATCATTAGATACATTGTATTAAATTTCCAAAACAAAGGTCAAATGACAAGTTCAAGTTTGCAGAATTTATAGAAATTTCTCCAGAAAATACTTTTTATTTGAAGTATGTAGAGACTATTATCATACTTGGCATATAGCTGATTATGACCAAGAAATATCAATCCTACTTAAGGGCATTTAGAGCATATATTTAATTACGTAAATTCATTGTCCATTTTGCATTTTAATAACATTATAATTATAATTTTTACCTTTGTATGTCAGGATTACTAACAACACCACCTCAACAGAATCCTCAAGATATAGAAATTTTATGTGATGAGAACCTCAATAAAGAAGATAGGCAAAGATCAATGTATTTTTAGTTTTCAATGTAGACGTTGATGTCATAAATGCCTTTAATTAGTCAGGGAGTCCAGAAACAAGTTTTGATTCTTTAAAATTGAAAGTTACTTTTAGTATAATCATTTATTACTTGTATCAGGATTTGCCGACTAAGTAAAATTTAAAAGAAGCGATACTAAATCTATTGAATTACACAAGATAAATCATTTGCAGGAACTGCCAAAAAGAAAAAAAATGTGTTTCCAAGGATTCGAAAAATAGAATTAATGGATTGAGTTTCTGGGCACTCAAAAATAATAGTTTGAAATTGATTTCTAGAGTACAAAAAAATATGCTTGTCTTTGCATGATATTCATCTGAAACATGCGTTCTTTATTCACATGAATTTTGCGCAATTTTTTTTCGCATGACATTCATGCAAATTTCATGTAAAAATCATGTGATATTTTTATGCGAATATCATGCGATTTGTTTTTCGTCTCATTCTCGTGCGAAGAATTCGCATAATATTCGTGCAAATTCATATCAAATTCATGCGAGCCATTTTTCCCTGCGTACAATTTTTCGAGTGTATAAACATGCTTAAACATTACGCACATGATGCGTACGTGTGCGTGTGAGAGTAAATTCGACGTTAAACTGCCAAGCTAGAGGACCATATTAGAGCACAGAGTTTCTGTCGGTATCGGGGTAAAACATGAGTACGATTGTCTGCTGTAAAAAATTGGTTTCAGTGATAATGCCTTGACGATAAACGAGGTGGCCTGGTGATAAGCCCTTGTTGATGGTTCGTGGTTGAGTAGTTTTGACTAGCCGTTTTAGTCCAAAGTAACCAAAATACACATCTGACCTATTTACATAATTCTCGGTCACAGTCAAAATATTTTCGCATATTATATTATAGTGCGTTTCTTTTTTCTTTCAGTATATTTGTCATAAATATTAGAACAGTTTTTGTATAATGCCACTAAATCAAATTTGCGGAGAAAAGTTCCTTCAGTGATTCGCCTTGTTAATAGTTAAATTATGTAGAAAAACATAACTTTCTTGTGCGTTAATGAAGCACGAGCTGAGATTCATACGGCCACATAGATACATACCTATTTCTTTTTCAAGTTTTGGATCTGCAAATAATTAAGACAGCATACAAATATTTATAACAGGGTAATATGAAAAGAGATTACACAAGGGACAACTTAATCACTCACCAATGCTTGAACTCAATTTCCTTTTCACGTCTCTCAGTGAGTCTGAAAATATAGTTTTATTTTAATGTACTGAAAAAAAAGTTTCTAGCTCTGAACTATGTGAGCTTGTGAATGTAGACAAACTTTTAATCATTCTGCTCATTTAAAATAATGAATACTGGAAAATTGAAATTCTACATTAATATGGTCGATATTAACGAACTTTGAAAAGTGCATTGACTTTGCCCCAGATTTAACGCACTTTGAAAAAAAAATCAAAGTGTGTAATTTTTCAAAGTGCGTTGTAACAAAGCATTGATAAATTTAATGTCATTTAGTACAATTAAAGTCTATCTAATATTACCTGAAAATTTGGTAACAACTGAATGTAATTCTTCAACAGCGCCAAGCTTGGTAATGTATTTTCGTTCAAGTTCTGGATCCATAGAACATGTTTTTAATTCCTTCACGGACTCCTGATAGTCAGTTGATGATCCTAGATGTTGTTCTAATTCTACAATAATATCCATAGTTTTCCGCCATTCCTGGTTACATTCTAAATCAGAAAGGGATATATCGGCAGAATGGCCATAGTACTTGTTCCGAAGAAGACGAATCCTTTCAATGTTGGCGGCGACACATCTGTCGGCGGGTCTGGACTCTCACCCCAGCCTTTGGAAGGTGGGGAAAGTTTGCTGACATTCCGAAGAAGAATATACAGAGTTGATATATCCAGGTCTGAATAGTCTCCCCAATACTGATTTGTTGGTGAAGGAAAAATGATGTCAACCTGTGATGGATTTAGAGGGTTTCGTATTTTGTTTTTTTTAAGTTCATCAATCCATTGTTTGACCTCTTTAGATAGATCAGACGGAGGAATTTCCTTTTTAAGAATATCACGTAACACATCCGTACAGGGACCCAGTATGAGCCTCGCCAGCCGAGCAGTATTTGTGGTCTCTGGTGTTGATGTGTACTTTGATAACGACATCTCAAATTGTATTATAAGAATTTTCTGTAGAAACGAATACAAATATTTTTTCAATTGTGTATTCTGCCACTCATATTAAAATAAAATGAATTGGTTTTATAGTTTAACATCTTTGCATTTATTTTGTAAAACTAAAATGCTGTCTATTTTTTTCAATTAAAAATAGTTTTCTTTTTCATGAGAATCAATTGGAAAATTGATAATTATAATTTATATAATTTCTGCCAATGTTTATGCTCAATCGCCGTGTGTCTATGGAAATATGTTGTTTTTCAATATTGTACCTGTCACCCTATAATTATTTTAAAGGTACTTGGACACAGATTCGAAGTTAATATTTTCTGTATAATATCATGAATTATATATTTTTAAAAGCATTTCACACAAAAATTAATTAAAAATTTTTTTTCATTTAAAAGTTATTAAAACTTCAATTTTTTTGGCTGGTTTGATTGACACATCCTTGCACCTTCACAAATTTTAACTTTATTCTTAATCCTTTGGTAAAGTGTCGATCTTTTTGTCTGTTAATGAGAAATATTAAAACTTTAATCCAGAAAAAGAATTTTTTCAGAGTAGAAATGTTACAAAGCAAAATTCCTTCACAAGTATCGTCATTCCGAACTAAATCTTGTGTGCAAATCGATCACACTCGTGTTATGTACACAGTTTTTGTAAACAGGGCAGGAGCTCTGTTATTGTTGATTGCTTACGATTCACCGGGTGCGTTCAACCGTAGAAGTTTGCTCCCCACAACTGCACGGACTGAGAATGTTTTGCTTTCGAACATGTCTACTTTGATTTTCCTAGATTATAGTATTAATATTTTTCATTTATACACAACAAGATTGCCACTTTCCCTAAGTATTAAGAGTTAACTTTAAAATTTGTGAAAGTGCAAGGATGTGTCAATCAAACCCGCCAAAAAATTAAAGTTTTAATAACTTTTGAATGAAATAAGATTTTTAATTAATTTTTGTGTAAAATGTTATTAAAATATATAAGTCGTAATATTATATAGAAAAAATTACCCCCAAATCTGTGTCCAAGTACCTTTAAGAATCCTACAATTGCACACTGAAGAATGTTTTGAATCTCATAAATAAGAGATTTGAGGGCCAAGGATTGTTCTATTTAATTGCATAACACTGTCACTGTAAACTACTTTTGAGACAACATATTTTTAGGCCCGAAAGCACATACATTATCTACTGAAATAGTTTAGAGATTCAAGGACATAAGAATATCCAATCTAAAACGGAATTTCCAGTAAGTAAAAGATGCAGGTCAGTGATGAGTTTTCATTGAGGGGTGTCCCATTCTTCAACGAAAACCAGAGGAGATGCTATGCGAAAAACGTTTTCATTATCGCCTATAGAAAATGTATAAGTGGAGAGTACCCTTATACAGAGTCTAATTGACTATAACCGTCTTTCCCATTACATATATCAAAATAAAGTAGACACTAGGTGCTTTCATTTTCTATAATAAACTTTCGTTTTGAGAATCCAGATATTGGAAAAACAGGTTTGAGAAATTGCAATGTGCTTGAAATTTGCAGTAAACATGCGTATTTGACTACCTTCAGCAAAGAATTAAAAGATGAGCACAGCCCACGATCCAAAAAATTAATACTGGGGTACATGTTTTTTAATCTTCAGAAATAGATCTTTCAGTATTAAATTGCATATTTTGGATCAGAGGCTGTGCTCTATATGAAATATTGAAAAAAAATGCTTAGGACATTTTTAATGGAATTTAATACAGGATATGAGGACAATGATGCATTTTATGACGTCATAATGCATTCACTAGATGGGAAATTACGTCACAATTTATTAATAGATACGTGGTCACCAACACTCCAGTGATAAATACTGCTTTTGCAACCTAAACTGATCGGTTTTGATTTTTCAGAAATTCTCAGGGCCAAATAAGGCCCAAAGTGGCTCTTGCTCTTTCAAATTACCGTCAGTAAACTGTATTTGCATCAACAACATGAATGTGGCATTATCATCTAGGCCCATGCTTAACCAAAATTAACAAAATGAATAGTTAAATGCATCGTTACTAAACAGACTTTATCATTTATTCTCCCACGACTATTGCCACGATCAAAGAAATACCGCGAAAATTATTCTATAGTAAATCACGAACGTCATCAAAAATGATCAGATCAGAAACATGTATAGAATCTAAATAATTCAAATGCATGTTTGGCTGTAGAATGAAATACTTGTTTAGACCACATCGATGTGTCGTCTTTTGCAGTATAAACACTGTAAATTGTATCAAGCTGCTGATGAATGTCGGTTTTTATAGCCAAGAGGGGCTATTCCAAATACCTCCCTACACATTAAACAACGTGATTTTAGCAGTAAAACAGGAACATGATTTTGTTTTTGTATATTCATTAAAACTAATCAATACATATTTTGAACAAATTTGTAATTTAAAAAGGCTATTTTAAATGCGACGAAAGCTCAAATCGTTTGCATTCCATACACAGGTAAGCAAACAAATTCTCCCTCTGGTGTTAAATTAAGAACGGCAAAATCGAGACGTGGTGACCTAATTCGTTTCTCTATAGAGGAAACGATCAGCCGTATTTTAACAATTTTAGTAGACATGGTAATTTAGAAATAAAGTCCTTGTTGTCGTGAATGATGTAGGATAACCTCCTCTGTCTAGAAATGTTGTTTGAAAGATAAAAGGCGAAGCGTTAACCGAGGCTTTTATCTTTAAAACAACATTTAGAGACCGAGGAGGTTATCCTGCAACATTCACGAAAACGCAGACTTTATTTCTTAAACATAAAAGCAAATAAATGCTGTTATCTTTGTCGAAAATATTATATCCAATTTGCTAAAAATAGAAGGGGCTGTTTTTTTGTCCCTCGTCTGTTAAGCGCAAAACTTTAACCTTCACCATATCTTTTGAACCGTGAGAGATAGAGACTTCATATTTAGTATGCATACTACACTAAGTAAGCACTTTCAACTGATACTAAGGTCGACTACCTTGTAACCTTGACTGTGACGTGACCTATTTGCTAAAAATAGCTTTGACTGTGACATATATGCTTAAAATAGCTTTTTTCCGAACTATCGCCATAATTTTTGAACCATAGGAGATAGAGACTTTATATTTGATTTGCATATTCCACTAATTAGGTTCATTCAAATACTAATAGTCAATGACCTTTTGACCTTGACTGTAACCTATATGCTAAAAATAGCCTTTTCGATCTTTTGCCTATATTTTGAACCATAGGAGATAGAAACTTTATATTTGGTTTGCATACTCCACTGATTAAGTGCTTTCAAATGACACCTAGGACAATGATCGTGTGACCTTGACTGTAACCTATTTGCTAAAAATTGCTTTTTAGAACTTTGTTGTCATCGGGAGCATTGTGTTTCACAAAAACATCTTGTTTTCTATTGAAAATGTACGTTAAAAGGCTGTCCCACACTTTCAGTATAGTAAAAATGTGGGATTTTCGAGTTTGGACAAGGTTCCAGATTGGACAATTTTTAGCTCACCAGAGCTGAAAGGGTAAAGGGGATTCAAGTTTGTTCAAATAAAGGACCACGCCCTCTTTCAAGAGGAGATAATTATGAATTAGTAAAAAATTGATGGCATTTTCAAAAAATCTTCTCAAAAACCACTGGGCCAGAAAAGGTGAAATTCATGTGGAATCACCTTTAGGTAGTGAAAATTTAAGTTTGTTCAAATCATGATCCCTGGGGCAAGGGTGGGGCCACAATGGCTGTTCAAAATTTTACATAGGAATATATAGGAAAAATCTTTAAAAATCTTTTTCTCAAAAACCACTTGGCCAGGAAAGATGAAACTCATGTGTAATCATCCAAAGGAAGTAAACATTTAAGTTTCTTAAAATCATGAACCCCGGGGCAAGGGTGGGGCCACAATGGCTGGTCAAAATTTTACATAGGAATATATAGGAAAAATCTTTAAAAATCTTCTTCTCAAGATCCATAGGGATATGAAAGATGAAGCTCATGTTGAGTCATCCTCAGGTGGTGTCAGGGATGGGACAATGGTAATGTGTAATGGTAATTGACTGTAATTAATTACAATTTTCGATGTAATTGAAAGCAATGTGTAATTGGCCAAATTTTCAATTACAAATAATGGTAATTTAATTAATTACTTTCCGAAAAGGCATGTAATTCACAATTACTTTTCAATTACATTCAATTACACTGATCTTAAATAAATAAAAAAATCCTTAATTCCCCCACCATTTCATAAACGTTATATTTTGATTTTTTCATTAATTAATCCATATCAAAATAAGTAGTCCAATGGCTTCTAATCCTCTTGTTCGCAATATCTTCAGCTTGTGTTAGAAGTTATTATCAGGTGCTAATTAGTGCCCTGGGGTCATATACATAAACCTTAATTATAGTTATTTTTCACACATTTTGACCATGTCTCTTGGTATTTTTATACACACACACCTTTGACTTTAAATTGTATTTTGGCACAGAATGTCAAATACCAACATTTTGAGAATATCTTGATATGTTGTTGAAATGAGAAAGTATCAATGCAAAAGGCATCAATTGTACTTTCAACATATGATTCCAAATTTTTAACTTATAAATTAAGGTAAAACCATGAGTAGGGTAGGGTGGGGCCACAATGGCCGATCAAAGTTTTACATAAGCATATATAGGAAAAATCTTTAAAAATCTTCTTCTCAAGAACCATTGGGACAGGAAAGATGAAACTCATGTTGAATCATCCTTAGATAGTGTACATTCAAGTTGACAATGGCCGATCAAAGTTTTACATAGGAATATATAGGTAAAATCTTTAAAAATCTTCTTATCAAGAACCACTGGGACAGGAAAGATGAAACTCATGTGGAATCCTCCTCAGGTAGTGTAGATTCAAGTTTGTCCAAATCATGGCCCCCGGCTGTAGGGTGGGGTCACAATGGCCGATCAAAGTTTTACATAGGAATATGTAGAGAAATCTTTAAAGATTTTCTTCCAAAGTACTGCAAAGCCATGATTTGTGATATTCTAGGAAGCATCCTCAGGTACTCTAGATTCCATTTTGTTTAAATCATTACCCTCAGGGAAAGTGCGGGGCCACAATGGGGGTCCAAATTTTAAATTAAAAAATATTTTTGAAAATCTTTTTCTAAAGAATAGCAAAGCCATGATTAGTGATATATTTATTCGGAAGCATCCTCAGGTAGTGTAGAATTAAATTTGTTCAAATTATAACCTCCAAGGGTAGGGAAGGGCCTCATTGGAAGATCAAAGTTTTACATAGAAAAGAAAGGGAAACTCTCTATAAAAGAAAAGCTATGTTTAGTCATATTGACATGTAAGCATCCTCATATATTGAAGATTTAAATTTGTTTAAATCATGTCCAACCTTTGGGGTAGGGAGGGAAACGATGGGGAGTCAAATTCAAATTATTACAAAGTAATATTTACAAACAAAATGTTTAAAAAATCTATAAAAATCTTTTTATCAAAAACTTTCTCAAGAAGTTATATGCAGAATTTACATGGAGGCAATCTCAAGTATTAGAATTCAAGCCCCCTCCCCCCACCCTTCAGTAAACTTTTCAATTCTGATTTGTGTGTTTTCCTAGGTGACGTGCTTAGTTGAGCAATGTGCCCCCCTGGGCCTCTTGTTTCGGTTGCTTGTCAGGTTTATTAAAAGTAAGTTTAATTTTTTCTCTAGGCACTCCCTTCAAAAATGACGCTACGCATCTGTCTGTCACATTGTATGTCAGTACCCATTAATTCTCTTTTTTCCACTTTTTTTTTAAACATATTGCTAAGGTTGACCGAATTCTAAAAATGTATAAACACATGTTTCATTTTTAACAGTGATATACTGTTATTTATTTATAGAACAAAACTGATATTTTCTAGCAGTGTGAAAAAAAAAGCAAAAGTGTGCCAAAAATTGTTATTTCCCTTCCAAAAGTTTCGGTGAA
The DNA here is from genome assembly GCF_032062105.1 of Saccostrea cuccullata. NCBI lineage: Eukaryota > Metazoa > Mollusca > Bivalvia > Ostreida > Ostreidae > Saccostrea > Saccostrea cuccullata. Next base: position 126,052 of record NW_026919611.1, read on the forward strand.
AAATGCTCCTTGGCCTGCTATCAGATAAACAGAGAAAAAAAGAATCATGACAGAGACTATATATACACGTTTATTTACAATTCTTTCCACCACACGACCGCTAAGCTATGCCATTGTGGAATGTTTAAATTTACTTCAACAGTGAAATGATATTTTGAATTGTTTGAAACGTTGATCAAATAACTGTACTTTTTTACATAAAAATCCCTGAGACGAGTCTGATTTTTTACTTGAATAGCATACATTTCATGAAAACTAAAAAATAACACACAAAATATGAGAGTATCGTCTTTTTTACACGGCAATTTAAATGGTTGGACAATAATACTGATATTGCCGGAGCATTGCAGTTCTTGACAAAATATTACTTTGCAATATGTTTTCTTGTACAATATTCCTGCATTATCTTAGGACTTACAACTTTTTTTATTTGTGTAATGCAATGCCTAAAACTCTAAGAAATATTTACGATTGCATCAAACAATAAAGTAGACGATTGAGTAACTTTTGTTTATAACTCTATTTTTTTCCATTTTTTTGAAGTAAAGGAATGCTTATGACAATAATTTTCCTTCTGCATACATATGGACGGTATTTAAAAAAATTATTAAAATTTGTATTGACAATATCGCATTACGGATGAAAATATCGCTGTATATCGCAATACAAATATTCAATCAATCCCTGGCTCTACAATTTAAACAAAATAGGTTCATAAACATACAACCCTATCATGATTTAATAGATAACGTACATCTCCTATATTAAGTACATTCAAAAAAATCTTCCTTAAGTTTTATTTCCTCATTAGTCACTTGTGCCCTTGTAATTATCATACGGTGTCTACAGATATGAAACGGGAAGTATTTCATAATTTACTTTGAAAAGCACACTAAACAAAAAAACAAAACAAATCGAAAGAAAAAAAAACACATACAAAAACAAAAAAGAAGGGGTTAGAATATTGTTGAAAATGTTTAGCACATCGAAGATTAAAATAAACAGTACATGCATCAATATAATGAAAAAGGAAAACCATGTTAACCTTTTGAGGTGGAATAATTTCATTTATTGGTTATTAATCTCATACGACGATATCCCCGATGTCAAAAACTCTCATTATCTCTGTCATGCACTGTTTGGTCATTTCAAACCCTATCATCCACACAGTCCCTCACTTGTTCGATGAGAAAAACTGGACCGTAGTGAGACAAGTCGAGTGGGTATATTTTAACTCTATATGAACTTTTCTTTTGAATCCTCTTTTCCCGCATAAGATTTACACAAATTCTGCTTCCCATGAATGGGAATTCAAATAAATTGTTTCAAGACCTGGTCCCAAATACAACACTGCATAGGCAATTTAGCCACATATGATCCACATATGCATTAATTGCCTTTCATATGTGGATCATAATGTGGATCATATGAGAATCATATGTATATACAATCATATGAGAATCATATGTGGCTAAGTTACCTGTGTATGGATATTGTCAATCAGAAACTTTAGCATCTTTTCGATGTCGAGTTCAGAGTACTTGTGTGTACAATCAGAATGGTTTTTCACAAAATAATTTTGCAAATGACAATGACATGTAATAAACAATTTATAGCGTAAAAAAATTACTAATGAGCAATTGATTAGCAGTGATATCCAATATGGAAAAAGTACGACAAGCGAAGTTGAGATTCTTGATTCATTCACAGAATTATTAAATCTGACTTGTATTCTTAAGATAGCAACATTTTCATCTATGAACGACTACCCACTGATCGATGCTCTATTCGACACAATTTTTTCAGATACCCTGTCTTATTGTAACGAAATATACCCCAATGCGTTATAAACTTTTGAATGATTTTTTTAGTTTGGCTGTCGACTTGTTCAAATCTCCGATGGTAAAATGAGTTGATCAAGACATTTCAAAATCACAACAGATATATTAATATTTATTATTACTTACTAATAATTGTTTTGAATCACAAATGTAAAAAAAAAATAGTTTTGGAAGAAAAATTTAGCAACACGAGTACGTATTTTTTGCAGTGCGCAGAATAAGACTGGAATTAAAATCAATAAAGCTCGTAAACATAATTTAAATCATTTATCATTAGAATGAAATAAACAACCAGCGTCTTTACTTTGCATGTCTTTATGCATGTCGAGAAACTGCGTTGTAAGCTATAAACTTATCCATACCTGGTAATAAGATCTCTACATCGGTTCGAAGATATGCACAAGTTAAGTGATATGCACCCAGAATTCCATTTATTTAAATATGTATCACAAGAATTAAAGTAATAAACTTCACAAAAACCAATCTGATTAAAATCAGATCCTCGATCTGCTCCTTTGTTAAGCGGTTAGCATCGCTTACCGCTTTATGGCATGTGTCCAACGATATTACGCAATTTTTTTCGACACCGGAAATTTCCATAAGGCCCTACCTATCGACAACGGAAACTTCAACAAAGCCTCTACCTATGATTTGTTTCTAACATATATAACATATGTTAAATAAAATCAAGACTATCAAAACAAGATAATCTTTCGGTGTTTATTTTTTTCCCCTGATTTTGTTTGTCAATGAAATAAATTCATAATTGTTGTATTAAAAAAGTTTATGTATAGGAGCATTTGATGTCAAGATTGAATTTCCGTGACGTCAGCTGACGGCTATCGGGCCCTGTGACGAAATTCGAAGTCCGCATGAAGTTTAGCTGATAACATTATCAATGTGTTGGATTTAAACTTTAGGAAGAAATGCATAGGGAGAAATATCATATTTGAACCCAAAGCTATGCGAAAAACCATTAGGCATATCCGATTTATGTGTTAAATTGAAGCCTGAATCGAATAGGGGGTCAAAATGGCGATGCAAACCTTGTGTATTTATATATACATGTAGAGGGGACAGAATGTTTCGATATTTGGCTAATTTAGAGACTTACTGATAAAAATTCAGGTGCCTGTGATTAATTATAAGGCACCCCTCATGAACAATAAATATTTGACCGAATTATGCTACTGGGCACATGGAGGACGGGTTAATAACTGGCTAAAGGGGTTGAAGGTTATTACCGACTGCAAAACATCGGAGAATCTCTCGATCGAGTTTCATTTTCCTTGAAAAAATATTAAGGCATCCCTTTAATTAAGTTAAGTAATACTAGTACATGAAGAAAGCCTTTATATAAAAATACCGAATACATCTGTAAGTTGTACAGTTATGGAAACAATAGATAGTTTTCAGTAGACCCATATAAACAAAAGTTATTTCCCGTTCGCCGCCATCTTGGGGGTCAAACAGGTAATTTTACCTCTTTGTCCTACCAAATGTAAGAGGGTGTAGCAGAAATATTTGGGGGGAAATTGTTATGGAATAAACATTATGAAATAAAGGAGGCTCTAACAATTGTATAATTGTCAGAAAAACAAATGAATTCCCAGCCCACAATAGCCAGTATAAAAAGTTAAATTTGGTTGAATTATGAAGGAATATGAGCATGCTGACCAACAATATGGCGGCCGAAGGGTAATAACTCTTGTTAATTTGGGTCTACTGAAAACTAACTATAGGATTACTTCCATAATGAAACGTTTGTTTTCTTCTCTTTTTTTCTCAATTGAATTTTTAAAAGACGATAAGAGCTTTGTTTCCAGGGATAAATTCTGTACTCAGTCTAATTATTACAAACGATTATAAACAATCACATTTTTATTAAAAAAAAATAATAATGGGACCCTGAAAATAGTAAAATTAATTTTAAAAAATTGGAAAAAAATTTAATCGGCATTGGATCCTCTTCTAAAAATCATCAGCCGATATAAAATATGCACAGAAAAAAGAGGCATGAAAAATCTTGATAATTAGCACAAATTGAAAATTTTATTTCATTAATGATTATTTTTGAAAAAAAAGCAATGTATTGCTTATGCGATATATTGAAAAAAGTGAAGGATACCTAGGTAATTCTTGCAATGGACAATTAATTGTTATACACTAACTTTTAATGAACCTTTGAATTTTTAGAATACTAGTATTGATGGATAAAACAAAAACTTTCCTTTTCATTTCAAAAATATACCTTTTTTATATAAATATTGCATGAAAAATATTTGCCAAATACTCAGTATATGTTTGTTTATACATATCGTCGAAGACTCTTTTTTAAATAATTGTCATATACCATTTACTTATTCGAACATTTAATTGTATGAAAAGTCAATAATGTACATTTCTTAAAATTTTATTTTCTTGTTTACTTGTCTTTCTTCCTGTGAGAGAAATAGTTCATAATATTAATAAACAAATGTACTCAGTTTCTGTACCAAAATACAGAATGAACAGTGATCACTTTCAAAAGAAAAACGGATCCTTGAAAGTTCCGGTGCCTAGGAGAAGTAAGCATCCCCAATGACATGTCACACCTGTTGACCTGCAGGGAGCTTACGAAACTGAAGCTCTCTGAAATTAATTAATTTACAAATTCTTTGCTCGTCCATCCGTTTTTCTCAGACTAGCCAGCTAAAGATCTATGTACAGTACTCCAAATCCAGTAATCTAAAGAATTTGAATTATCATTTTATTTTCTTTTTGAGTTGTTTGCTATAGTAGCCTTTAAAGTTTCCTAATTTTAAAATCAATAGAGCATGAAAGACAATTAAATTTGCAACATCAACATAATTTTTTTTTCGTTCTGAGCACTTTTGGATGCCACCAGTGGAGACAGTTAGGGAGAAATTTTTGAAATTGAACTTCCTGTCTTTCAAACTGAAAATCTCAGGTTGATATTTTGAAACATACATTTGTGACATCAGTCTGGGATGTTATTGGTTTTACCATTTAGATAAGTACTACAAAATTCAGTGTGTCTGCTTCTTTGCTGATGACATTGGACAAAGATATGCATGCTTACTTTAATTTCATCATTCAATGCATTTTTTTGTTATTGCACACTACATATTCGATGATTTCAAGCATGCTAACCGTTTTTCAGTACTTTCAGTACTTTGATTTTTTTATTGTCGCTACACAATAAAAAAACAAAAGAGGAGGACCGAGGATCTGATTTTAATCAGATTGCTTGAAAATGCAATAGTAAACACTGTCATTACTCCGTACAGTCTAGCGTAACGCTACACTTAGTCCGTGCTGACCAGATTTAGGTCATGGAAAATATCACAAGTAAAAATTTTGTAAATTTTTTCCTTTACTCGACACGGTTTTTTCCTATCTCGCCTTAACTGTAAAATTTAGCATTCCCATTTCGCTTTAGTAAGCTCTCAGATGAATTAAGGTGATGAAGATTTAAGGTAGAACCTAAGTCGGAAAAGTCTTTGTCACAAGATTTTCAAACTTTTCAAAATGATAAATTAGCACTCGCTTATCAATCAGTCAAAAGCACATGACATGTTTCTTTGTTATTGAATGTATTGCAGCCTGTGAAACATGGAATGGTAATTACATACTGCGACTACACATTTTCAGTCATTTTTAGAGGTACCTGTCATAAAAAGAATATGAAAAATCTTAAAAATACTTAATTAAACATCGTTGGTCGTCGACTTTATTAATTGAACAGTATAAAACAATATTTCTCGAAAATAAATTCTTTTTTATTCCATAAACATTATACATATATTACATGGCTTAATTCAAGTAAGCAAATCACAGACGTTGTCCCGACTTTTTAATGTTAGCACAACTGTTAACGTTTGCTTAGCAACTGCCTCTGTGAATTTCGAACCCGATGTAATTAACATGCAGAATGATTGCACGCGAGGGAACATAACTTTGTTTGGGAGGGCAACATAACTGTTTCCGGTGGAACATTACTGTATCAGGCGTGATTCGGCAGTTTTTCAGGGCATATGGATAAAATTATTAAATTTGTGATATAATGGGGAAATTTCTTTAAAAAATGTTATGTTAAGGTCAAGATCTAGTAAATGAAAGGTGCCTACAGATTTATCAAACTTGAGAAATAAATTCCTTTATTGATGCTTTACAACTTTAGCTTGGTCAAATAAGGTGTTTCGGGGCATAATTTGTAGATAAACAAGATCAAAAACTGTATTTTAAACTCTCATTTTCGATGAAAAATTAAGAAAACCTGTCATGAATATGAGAATTTTTTTCGTATTCGGCATAGGAAATGTATCCAGATTGCCTACAGTCTCTCGGAAAACGGTAATTAGTATGTTCATGGCCTCTTCTTTAAATCAATATAAAATTTAATGAAGGTAGGCCGGTTTATTTTTCAAACGATTTCAACTTGAATGTCATGAAAATAACCCATTTTCGACAAAATTCTGCTAAAGCCGTTAAGTACTGGAAAAAGAAAGTTGAAATTGATTATTACGTCATAATGGATCTAGCACAAAAAAGTAGTCTCAAGTTATTTACTAGATCTTGACCTTAAAGATTAACCCACATTTAAGAAAAAAAAATAGGCAGATGAACTTTATAATTTTTAGTCAATTTTCCACCCTAAATTTGTAAATATTTTTCAGAAGTCTTTGTCAGAATGTTTTCAATCTTTCATATGATGAGGAACATACCCAAATGATTTTAAACAGTGAATAAAGTATTTACCTTCCCCCTCAATGTAACGAGAGATAGGTTATATACCGGTGTTACATTTCTTGACCTTTTTGCACTTACACAGGATTTAATTAATAAATGACTTTTTGGGGTTACTTTCAGATTTACAATGTTAATATTTATCAGGAATTGTATTTTTCTATTCAAACAGATCATATTTGATAGAAAATTTGTAATCAAACACCAACCATATTTATTAAAAATAATTACTCCTTAATTAACAATTAACTATGAAAAAGTGCATTTCATGATAGACATCAAACAATTATACACAATATTCAACACATCTTTGACTCAAGACACATTTATCAAGATATTAGTGATACTCTTTAGTTGGCAACTGAAGATTTAATTTTTAGGATTTTTGCATTCCCTCAAAATAGTTGCATACCATTCACAAGTTATCACAATGTAATTTCATTACATGAAAATGGATTTGTCCACTTTAGGTCAAGATCTATAGTGAATAATAGGTGCCTACAGGTTTCTCTAATTTGAGAAATATATTAATTCATTTAGCTTTGTAATTAAAGATATATAAAATGATTATAGGTATTAAAAGTATTTTAGCACGATTTTAAAATGAAATCCATGAATTTCAAATTCCTTTACTAATTTACTTTAATTTCTATTGAAGCTGTATAGTACGGGAAAAAGTAACATTAAATTGATTATGACGTTATAATGATTCTAGCACAGGCTAAACACATGATGTCACACGACGTAGGTTCTAAGTAAAGATACTTAGCATAAAATGATTTTTTGGTATAAGACGTATTTTTACATTTTTCAACAATGAAATACTGTAATTTATGCATTGAATAAAAGTGATATCCTGTCGCAATGTAAAAGAATATCAGAAGTGCGGAAAAACTCTCAATTTTCCTTCCCTTCACCAAAAGTGTTGTAAAAATTCTCCTTAGTCTGTCATAAGATAAAAAACGAGTTAATAAACCATTCTGTCCTAAAATAAAACTGCGAAAGTCCCCCAAATATGTTGCTGAAATTCATGTTTACAATGTTTTTCACCTAGCTATGACGTCTCAACCGCTCAACTATGACGTCATACGGCCTAAGACTGCATCACAAAAAAAGGAGGGAAGGGGGAAAATAAAAAAATGTACTAAACAGAAAAATCAATGTTTTGTAGTTAAATACGGAATTTGTTTCACTCGTGAGACTCGTTATTTCCCGATCATGAAAAGGAGCACACGGCGGGTGTGACCAGTCAGTAGGGGATGCTCTTTCCCCCATGGCACCAGATCCCATCTCTAATGTTTAGTAGGTCCGTGCTTGCTCTACTCCTATTTTTTTTTATTGGTTTATGGACTTTAAGATCGAATACTGGTTGTTATCTCCATATCCTTTATGCGACGCACGTCAACATTATTAATAATTTATGATCGTCCTGAGCAACTGATTTCACTCTAGTTGAATTATTGGTTAAAAAAAAAATATATATATATATATATGTGAGAAATAACAAATTTAATCCTTAGACATGTTTTTCTCGATGTTATAGTTATAGCAAGTTAGTCATTACTCTGGAAAAGTGTTCTACATAGAACTACACAAAATTTTAGTATGTTCTTTGCCTTTGCCTTGACGTCAAAATCAATTCTGTCGTTGTTATCCGATATCTTTACCGCGCCTGAATTTCAATGATCTGTATTTTTGATAGAAATTCTAACAAACTTACGAAATATTAAGTCAATATTAAATAGAAATAACGTTATATTCATATATTGAATTCTGTTCGCTCTAATAATGGGTCCACAGGGAAATTCAGTGTTGGTGTTCCATATTTTTAATATCTGATTTCGTAACTGCGCAGGGTACCCCTGCAGTTTACACATTTATATACGATTGAAGAGAAGAAAGTCAATATTTGTAAAATATGTTTGCTTTTATGAATTCCTAATTTTTTTGCAAACGTATGTGCAGATTTTCAGCAAAAGGCGTCTATTAGGAAGAAAAATATACACAATGTCTCAATAATTTACGATCAGCCCTAGTATTTTAATGTATTTGCTGCAATGTAGAAAAACGCACGGAATACACTCATGTACAGCAAGAGTCGTTTGATATATGCATGCAAGCAGGACGACAAAAGACACAGAACGCAGCGACCAACACATTTACTCGAATACATGTAATTCTAGCGTTACAGGGATATGCACATGTTGAAAGAAATATCCTATTTTACTTTTATTGAAATATGCACCTCAGAATTAATGTAATCCATTGATAACTTAACAGTAAAAATTGTCACAACATAACACTTGGACACAATGCCAAACAGGATATTTGGTTAGGGAAAATTTCAAACGTGGAAATATCACTGATATTTTGGTTGACAAATAGCAGAAATTTTTACACAAAAATAAATAAAACTCTTGTATGGTAATGTAAATAGAATTAATGAAAATAGCCTCACTACATCAAACTTATTATATAGCATGCATGATTATTTATCCTTTATCTTCTAAAGAGGTTTTCAGTTGAAAATAGGAGAGGGGGGGTTAAACATGCATAACACTCTCCTAAAATAATTTAAACTAAGGTCTGAAAAAGATTTCTTTACGATCAATTATTTTCAAATAAACTTAGAATTAGTACTTGCTCTAAATTTATAAATTTTCTAAATTTCTAAAATATAGATCTAATAAAACTTGATTTATAGTTACTTATAATTTGATACAAAATAAACGAGTTCTGTGGTACCCCTACAATTTACACATTTAAATAATGATCAAAACAGAATAGAATTTGAATTATGTTTCCTGAAATATGATTTTAAAGATTAATAGTCAAAGCATGGGTGAATGGATAGCAAACTGCCAATGAGAATTCCATCTTCTAACCAAAAATAGCCTTTTTTTATTCCTCTTGTATAAATATTTTTTTTCTAGATTCCTTACTTAAAATGTATTTGTGAAAGGTCCAAGTAAATGTTCCCATTCCTGTGATGTAGATTTCATGTTTATTTCCTTTTAAATTTGGGAGTTTCTTTGTCCAACTTAGAATTGTTATTCCCTTTTTTGAACAAGTGTCAACATCCCCACCTGAAAAAAAATCATTGACCTTTCCCAAGGGCTAATAAATTGTACAGCAAAAAAATGGATATGATTTTATACCCATTATTGTGCTAACAAATGGTTATAGGAGAGAGAGAGAGAGAGAGAGAGAGAGAGAGAGAGAGAGAGAGAGAGAGAGCAAAGAGTATATTGGAGTTATCCATATTCAAACAGATCTCAAGTATCCCTGCCCTACCTAGCTTTTAAAATTATTTTTATGAAAAGAAAAATCAGACTGTCAGGCAGAGATACGGAAATTGAAAGACTTCCTGTAGCTACGTTATTATAAAAACATCACATTTCTCATAATGTATATACTTTGTGGCCGGAGTGAGACTTTAAAAAAAACTAAAAAAAAAAATAGATTTGGTAGAGATGCCTATCTTTCACGAATATTTACCTAACGGCCATATCAATAGTTTTTACTCCCACCTCCCCCGCATAAAAAATCCAATTTAAACCGTGGATGGCCTTTCTCTGTGTGTTTGTTAAAGAACGTACACATTAAAAATTTTATCCCGCTTCGAATTCAGACAAATTTGTCGATTACTGATTGAATGAAAGCTAATCACGTGACGCCCTGAAATTTTCCGTATTAGGTCCCCGTTTCCGTATTACGTCTCCGTCGAGGCGTAATATGAAAATCGGGCACGCGATTCCGTTCGAAGTGTTGTTATAGTAAATAAAGATGGCGGCTAAGAAACGGTTTACGTAGGTAGTTTAGTTAAATTTCTTGTTAACGTAACGATATTTTGTGTTGATTGTTATTGGATTAAAACTTAATATTTTCATAATATGTACAAATATTTTTTATAATGAAAAAGGTCTTCAGCGGGATAAATCCGTAACACAGTCGGTTAGTGACCTCATACGAATTCATACAGGGTGTGAATCCGTACAAGGTCACTAATTGACTGTGTAACTAATAGTATTCTGGTTAAGGACATAGGATACAAACAAATTTTCGTCAAAAAATTTGAAAATAACTTGTCATATTTTAATGAGTAAAATGAATGTTTAACCGAGTAGTTTTTCAATTTTTATTCAAATTCTTACAAAAATGGAATTTGAAGTGAAAAATATTTGTATATATTAATAAGAATGGTCTCAGCGAGGTAGAATTTTGAACATCATAGAAGATTTACAATTTGTTTATATTCTAGAAATTTATTTTTTACATCATAATCAATGAAATAAGACCAAAAAAATATTTACCAATCCAGACATTCATTTTTTTGTATCATCTGTCCTTAAATGCTTTTTAGTCTTGAACTACATGATGACCGTTTATCAAATTACTTGATTTTGTAAAAACACTTCCAATAGCCTGTGAACCACGGTCTTAAGGATAACCAACAACAGGCAATCAATACAAACAAAACATCTGTATTTTGTAACAAATTGCAAGACATTTAACAGTTTTTAAAAGAATTTTTTAAAAGCTTAGCATGAAATCAATATCACCGTATAATGAGTCATTGAAAATTGTTCTGACATTGACTTGTCTTGTAAAGTATTTAGTATTCTATTTACCATTCTAAATTTTTATATTTGATACGCTTGATATGAAATACTGGAATTAAAAAAAAAAAATTCTGGAATTTGATTCTAGGTAGAATCCTAAAACATGTTTATTCAGCAATATGGAATTGAATCCACGAAGACGCTTAAGTATATATGTGTTTTTCTATAGATTTACCACAGTATTCTATAGTAACACAAAATTATGACTCATCACTGATTCATAACATTGACATTTAAACTATTTGGGCAAAACCTTTTCAAAGTAAAATTAAAACTTTTACCTGAAAGACAACGAACATCTCTTTTTAAAGAAATGGAGTCTTTACAAATTTTCTCTTTGTAGAAATTTTTAATTGCAGAAAATACAAAATTTACAATACAACAAAACACAACATTTGATATCAAACAATGAACTATGCTTCCGTTCAATTTTTGAAATAACTTTTGTTTTTTCATGACTTCTTTATCAAATTATTGAAAAGTTTTTGCTATGTTGCAAATTTACCATTTTTGTGAAAGAGATTTTTTAATTTAAACAATATTTTATTCACAGATGTTTTCGTGAATAGGATTGGGCAGCAGGCGCAGCCTATTTTAGCCCGATGTTTTGTATACCAAACATTACAGACAATGCAATTTCTAAAACATGCTGTTCAACATTGAATTGAAAAAGCATACAAAGACGTACATTCTCAACAATTACAATTAATCATGAAGTTTAATGCTGACTAAATTTTTATCATACCCATTGCTAGGCCATTTTTCAAACACTTAATTGTCTACTGATTTCCGTTTTCCCAATCCTTTTACCCCTCCATGGCACCTGATTATTTTCATTATTATCATTAAGGTCTTTCGTCTTCAGCGGAAGACCTTCTTATTCATAGGTTTCTTTTCACTATTCTTATTTTTTTTTCCTTACCGATTTTGTGCACGCGAATTCTCTGAAACGCTTTTTTACGATTTTCATTATCCTTTCAGAATTGATAGAACATGAAAAAGAGACTTACCGTTATAAATCACAGTTTATGTTAACGGTCTTCAAAAACAGTAGATAAGTATTAGTTCTTTAAATCCAAGTTTACTACAACGGGTTGAGAAAAGATGCACTTGGAAAAGAAAGTGTATAATTTTGCGTAAACTTGTCTTCTTCATTTATATAAAAAATGATGCATGCCTTAACGCAAAAATAAAAAAAACAAACAAAAACTTAAGAGTTAGGCATAATGAAATGCCGAACTGTGTTTAAATGCCTAAACAAATTTCCTTTTTTGCAATCGATCGTTTATTTTTAAACTGAGAGGGTAAACAAACAGGAAAGGCTGTTGGTAGAAACAGCTAATGCACGATATGGGAATAAAAATATTGAATTTAAAGAACTTTGATCGATCGGAAAAATATACATAAAATATTAATCTCTGAATGGGGCATAAGAACACATTTCCAGATTTGAAATTCGAGTTTTAATAGCATAAAAAAGTAATAAGTTCTTTGATATAGACAGAATAGCACTATTAGTACACATTACTGTACTGGACAAAACAAGTTAAGGACCATCAAATTAAATATGTTTAACAAATACTGTATCAAAGAAAACAGAATGCAGTTTTAATTTTAGTATCATATTTTATATCTAAAAAGTTAAAATTAAACATTGGATGTGAAAAATTTGTTTGAACACACGTTACGAATTGTTCATAACGGTTACTTTAGAATACGGCATGTTGGGGGTAGACCTGAAAATGAGATTTTTTAGAAGAGTCAAATTACGTCACTAAAATGATTGCCAGTATTTTGTATGACCTCCGTGTGAGGCCCTGAAGCACAGACCCATGCTGTCCACCAGCCGTACAAGGTTAGCCTAAGGGATCTGTTGCCATTCCACTTACAATGCTGTCTAAAGCTCCCGTCGATTTTGGGGAAGTGTAAGACGAACTGAAATGCGTTGCTAAAGAATGTTCCAGGCATGTTCAATTAACTTCAGGTCTAGAAAACGACTTGGTTGGTCCATGCGCTAAGTTGTTTCACTTTCCATGTAATCGTTCACGATTCGGACTCTATGAGATCGAGCATTATCGTCCATTAGGGTGACATCCTCTCCAGACCTGGGGTCAATTACTTTGAAATGTAATGCATTACATTACAATCACTTTGGAATTTTTATCATTACAATTACAATTACCATTACTCTCATTAAGAAAAGTAATTAATTAAATTACAATTACTTTGTTAAAGTAGTTAATTACATTACACAATACATTTTATAAGAGAAAAACACAAAACGTATCACCACACAATTTATACCTATAAATTAACTTTCACACTTTTTGCTCGATAATATGCTTTCCTTCATATCTATAAATCAGAGTGATATTTGGATTTTGGATTCATGTATCATGTTCATGTACTTTACCAATCCGATCTACAGTTGACAAAGTGGATCAGAACACATTTAATGCTGTAGCTTTGTTCAATATCTAATGTTAGTTTCTCTGTTGTTTTTTTATTAAATGATTTATTAAACATTTCCTACTATATGTTTTATGTTAACTAATATTTCATTAACAGATAATGCTATCAATGTATAAGTAGTATTAAAAACTAAATGATTTAATTAGGACTTCTAATTAGCTTAACAGGTGTAATCAATGAAGCCATAAGCTAAACATAACCAAAGGTGATAATTACAAGTACTTGGATGTAGGGTTTAAATTTTGAGGCCTTAAGCTACCAAAAAAATGACTGATGGTCAATATATCAGTCTATATTAATATTTGGCTTTAGTTTCTCTTTGTGTCTACAATAAATCATACTAATCTTGTATCATGTTTACCAAGCCCATTTTAACAGATTGAAAAGGGAAAAAAGTAGAAAAATACAATTTGTATCTTAATTTAACTGTAAGTCTCACTATAGCTGTATTAATATCACTTTTTTAAATCTTTCTTTAAAACCTAATGATTTCGTTTATTATTTTTCTTTGGTTCTCTTCAATTGATTTTACAATTGTCTTAATTGTCAAGAAGATTTCTATTAAAAGAATTATTTAGTTTGTCTATAAATTACCATTTAATAATATAAAAAAATATTGTAGGATATAGGATTTTAATTTGAAGACTCTATCATTATTAATAAAAAGATAACTTCTCATTGATATTTATTTGTTTCAGATTCAAAAATAAAAATAGACTAATCTATAAAATGTTATTGAAAAGTAATTGGTCATTAATGACATTTTTTTTAAGTAATGAATTACATTACAATTACTTGTAATTGAAATATGGATCAATTACACATTACACCCCATTACTTTGAAAAAATGTAATGATAACAATGCATTGCCATTACATATTACCATTACCCCAGGTCTGATCCTCTCCAAGAGTACATGCAATGCGTCTAACAATAGGATGAAGAATATCATTCTGGTATTTTAAACCTGTCAGGTTGCCTTCAAAAATGTGCAGATCAGTTTTGCTGTCTATACTTATGCTTGCCTAAATCGTCACCAAACCTCCATCTACTCAGTATTGCTCAGATATGACACAATCAGCATATCTTTCCCCATTTGCATTCCAAACAAGTCTTCTGTCATCATCGAAGTAAAAAAAAAATCGGGACTCTTCTGAGAAGAGAACAGAACAATAAATGACGTTATTGCCAAAATTTTGTGTTCTGTTGCCCACTGAAGTCGATTTCTGCGGCACTGTAATTTTAATACAGGACCTACAGCTGGTCAGCAAGCCTTGAGATTTGCTTCCTGAAGTCTGTCTCAAACTGTTTTAGTAGAAACCCGCCTTTCCCTTGCTCTCTGATGCCCAGTATTAAGCTTAAGGGCACTTTGGAAGCGCTTCGTCTCTGCAAAATTGGCCAAACAACGATCCTCACGGACTGCCGTACACTTTGTACACTTTGGACGTCCCAATTTAAGCCTTTTTTGATAATTTTCTGCCTGTAAATATCGGTTCCATAACCATTAATTCCGCTTTGGGAAAGATAAAGTCTTTCTGCAACGTGCCAGCTTCCAGCATCCCTGCTGCCATGGAGTGTTCGTCCATACTCACAAGCCTCCTCATAGAGTCCTATCACCAGTTCTGACCAGATATACTGTAATTTTCTTATGTTCACTCAAAAAAACCCTCTTTGATACTTTTTTGCTTCCATTGTTCCATTTACTTTTTTAACGTCACGTACTTTTTTGACCAATATGTCCCAAAACTCATTAAACACGTGTGACTTAATTCCATATTCTTGGAACATTTTGACATTCGTATATTAAGTGTTTGTTTGTTCCAACAATTTCTTTACTATATGGACACAGATTAGATATCTCATTCCATTTGCTTAAGTAGCTGCTATATTATTAAGAAGATTATTAAGAATTCTCTAGTTAAAATCAGAATTTTTTTTTCTCAAAAGCTTTGACAATTTTGGAAAAATATATTTTAGAAAAATATTGACTTTGGATACCGAATTCTTTTTTGTATTTATTGATGTAGCATGGCTTTACATTTTTCTTTTGTTTTTAAAAATTTCATAGTAGAACTTAGATTTATTGTCTTTGATGCTATGATATTGATTATCATTAAAAAGGAAAATGTACGTATTTCTAATATTTATATATTTGATAAGCTGAAATCGAACTGCTTCTTGTATTTCTGAAAAATATTCTTTATTGTCAAGTATTCACAATATAAATTATTTTTTTTAACAAGTAAATTTGAAAAGTATTCGAGTGGCCTTAAACTATATTCATCCACAATATCCTTTACATATAAAATTCCAGCGTCATACCAGTTTTCGAAGAAAAGTACCTTATTTTTGTAATTTAAAATCCTGTTTCCCCATATAAATTGTTTCAAAAAGTCTGATGTAGTCATTTTACTTATTTCTATTGAGCTCTTAGATTCATTAAAAGCTTCAAAAATTTCTCTATAAAATATCGGAAGACGCTTATGTATATTGTGATTGTTTATTGCTAATTCATTAGTGTGTAACATATAGATAATATCTTGCTTTCTTAAATTAAAGTTTTCTAGACAGATTTTAATATTGTTGTTTTCGTTAGATATCAACTTGGAAATTCATGCACATTTAATTGCTTTCGCTTTAGACTTTATATCCACAACTCCTATACTACCCTGCTCTATGTCTCCTATTTAAGTTTTTCGTTTTATTCTGTCTCTCTAATTCCAAATAAAGTTAAAGATAATTTTATTTATATTTTTCATGATGTCCGCACTAGGGCATGGCAAGAGTGAGAGGTTGTTAATTAATTTGGATACAGCAAGGTTGTTAATGATGCAAGTTTTTCCAAATATAGTTAATTTCTTTTTTTCCATGATTCAAAAAGTCTTTCGAGCTCTTTAATTCTGTTTCCCTAATTTTTCTCTATACATTTCTCTATATCATGACCTATGTGAATTCCTAAAACCTTAATACATTCTTTGTTAACCTTTATCCCATATATGTTATGATCTGTATCCTACGGAAGCGTATTAGTGCCACTTGGACACTTCACTTTTTTAAATTTCTACACTTTAATCTGTAAAATTTACACTTTATGATAAACAAGGATGGACATTTTCCTCTTGGGTCTCATAATTTTCCCCAGCATAAGAAATCAGGGATCTGCTTTTGTTTCAGTATATATACATGTGTTTCTTTAGTTTTACTATAGTGTAACGAACAGCAAAATATACATGTATATCTCAAAGGTTTTTATTTATTTGCAGTTCAGATTGATATCACAAGTTTATGGTTGTAAGGTTATGAAAAAATGATTTTATACCCATTATTGTGCTAACAAATGGTTATAGAGAGAGAGAGAGAGAGAGAGAGAGAGAGAGAGAGAGAGAGAGAGAGAGAGAGAGAGAGAGAGAGAGAGCAAAGAGTATATTGGAGTTATAAATATTCAAACAGATCTCAAGTATCCCTGCCCTACCTAGCTTTTAAAATTATTTTTATGAAAAGAAAAATCATACTGTCAGGCAGAGATACGGAAATTGAAAGACTTCCTGTAGCTACGTTATTATAAAAACATCACATTTCTCATAATGTATATACTTTGTGGCCGGAGTGAGACTTTAAAAAACTAAAAAAAAAATAGATTTGGTAGAAATGCCTATCTTCCACGAATATTACCTAACGGCCATATCAATAGTTTTTACTCCCACCTCCCCCGCATAAAAAAAACCTTTCTCTGTGTGTTTGTTAAAGAACGTACACATTAAAAATTTTATCCCGCTTCGAATTCAGACAAATTTGTCGATTACTGATTGAATGAAAGCTAATCACGTGACGCCCTGAAATTTTCCGTATTAGGTCCCCGTTTCCGTATTAGGTCCCCGTTTCCGTATTACGTCTCCGTCGAGGCGTAATATGAAAATCGGGCACGCGATTCCGTTCGAAGTGTTGTTATAGTAAATAAAGATGGCGGCTAAGAAACGGTTTACGTAGGTAGTTTCGTTAAATTTCTTGTTAACGTAACGATATTTTGTGTTGATTGTTATTGGATTAAAACTTAATATTTTCATAATATGTACAAATATTTTTTATAATGAAAAAGGTCTTCAGTGGGATAAATTCGTAACACAGTCGGTTAGTGACCACATACGAATTAATACAGGGTGTGAATCCGTACAAGGTAACAAAAAGACTGTGTAACTAATAGTATTATGGTTAAGGACATAGGATACAAACAAATTTTTGTCAAAAAATTTGAAAATAACTTGTCATATTTTAATGAGTAAAATGAATGTTTAACCGAGTAGTTTTTCAATTTTTATTCAAATTCTTACAAAAATGGAATTTGAAGTGAAAAATATTTGTATATATTAATAAGAATGGTCTCAGCGAGGTAGAATTTTGAACATCATAGAAGATTTACAATTTGTTTATATTCTAGAAATTTATTTTTTACATCATAATCAATGAAATAAGACCAGAAAAATATATACCAATCCAGACATTCATTTTTTTTTGTATCATCTGTCCTTAAATGCTTTTTAGTCTTGAACTACATGATGACCGTTTATCAAATTTCTTGATTTTGTAAAAACACTTCCAATAGCCTGTGAACCACGGTCTTAAGGATACCCAACAACAGGCAATCAATACAAACAAAACATCTGTATTTTGTAACAAATTGCAAGACATTTAACAGTTTTTAAAAGAATTTTTTAAAAGCTTAGCATGAAATCAATATAACCGTATAATGAGTCATTGAAAATTGTTCTGACATTGATTTGTCTTGTAAAGTATTTAGTATTCTATTTACCATTCTAAATATTTATATTTGATACGCTTGATATGAAATACTGTAATTTAAAAAAAAAAATTCTGGAATTTGATTCTAGGTAGAATCCTAAAACATGTTTATTCAGCAATATGGAATTGAATCCACGAAGACGCTTAAGTATATATATGTGTTTTTCTATAGATTTACCACAGTATTCTATAGTAACACAAAATTATGACTCATCACTGATTCATAACATTGACATTTAAACTATTTGGGCAAAACCTTTTCAAAGTAAAATTAAAACTGAAAAACCTGAAAGACAACGAACATCTCTTTTAAAGAAATGGAGTCTTTACAAATTTTCTCTTTGTAGAAATTTTTAATTGCAGAAAATACAAAATTTACAATACAACAAAACACAACATTTGATATCAAACAATGAACTTCCATTCAATTTTTGAAATAACTTTTGTTTTTTCATGACTTCTTTATCAAAGTATTGGAAAGTTATTGCTATGTTGCAAATTTACCATTTTTGTGAAAGAGATGTTTTGTATACAAAACATTACGGACAATGCAATTTCTAAAACATGCTGTTCAACATTGAATTGAAAAAGCATACAAAGACGTACATTCTCAACAATTACAATTAATCATGAAGTTTAATGCTGATTAAATTTTTATCATACCCATTGCTAGGCCATTATTCAAACACTTAATTGTCTACTGATTTCCGTTTTCCCAATCCTTTTACCCCTCCATGGCACCTGATTATTTTCATTATTATCATTAAGGTTTTTCGTCTTCAGCGGAAGACCTTCTTATTCATAGGTTTCTTTTCACTATTCTTATTTTTTTTTCCTTACCGATTTTGTGCACGCGAATTCTCTGAAACGCTTTTTTACGATTTTCATTATCCTTTCAGAATTGATAGAACATGAAAAAGAGACTTACCGTTATAAATCACAGTTTATGTTAACGGTCTTCAAAAACAGTAGATAAATAAGTATTAGTTCTTTAAAACCAAGTTTACTACAACGGGTTGAGAAAAGATGCACTTGGAAAAGAAAGTGTATAATTTTGCGTAAAAAGGGGAGGCAACTCTGCATTGCAAAGGTACCAAAAAACAAAATGATTTAAAAGCATGTCTATATACTTTCAATGGTTCAGCATAGAAAATACATAAAATGCCTGTGTCACTTATAACCACTCCTGGAGTTGCTTGGAATTTGACTTTTAAGAACAGGGAGGGGGGGGGGGGGGTGTAGAGAAGGTTCTATTAAAATGGAGTACATAAATTCTGTCTTACCTGTGGAGCACTATTTCTGCACAGTGTTAATCCAAAATCTTGAAAACCCATTTCCTTGTCAAAAACTGATGATTTTGTCTGATATGCAACCACCAACAATGATGTCCAAGATGCCACAAGAGTAGAAGTCAGTAGGACCAAACATCCCATATGAAATGTTGAGCACCTTACTGACCTCCCCTGTCTTGGACAATCACAGATCAGTGCCAGCAATCAGACAGCAGATATTCAATTCCAAAAGAAGAAGGAAAAAGAGAAAGTTTCAGAGAGTACACATTGATTGGCAAGAGATGATGATGACAGATGAAAACAGTGTAAAAAAGAAACCAAACACAAAAAATCATACAAACTTAAGAGTCAGATGCTATATACCTTTAATTTGGCTGTTGTGGACTGTAATATTGTTGACAGCTGTATCTTGTTTTCTGAATGATCATTGTCTCTGCTACTGGTATGAAGCCACCCATCCAGGCTATAACTGCTTGCAATCCCACATCAGTCAGCTAGAAATGAGCCACTGAAAAAATTTTTTTTTGAGAATTTCAACTTTAGTTCACATTCATAATTAATAAGTAATTGTTTCAAATTAATAAATAACTGTGTCAACTATAATTACAGACACTAAGTAGCCAAAGTTTTGAGGAATTAGGCATTTCTTTCCTATTAACAACAGTGTAATCTGACCAATCAAATGATTGAAACATACCTTGGTTTTTGAACTCCATTTGGCATCTAAAATAACAGGATAGGCGAGGAATGGGTTTTATGTCACCTACAACATTATATGTAGAATCAAAATTCATATTGCATAAATTCTTGACACACATCAATTGCAAACATTACGTCATACCCTTTGACAACCTGAGCAGGTGCCCCCTCCCCCTTTTCAATTTTCTAAATCCATTTAACTTCTCCAAAATACAATTTTTTCCATTAAATTTGTCAACAATTTGCATAATTAGTTCCAAATTATCCAAAAAGTGCCAATAAATTGATTAACGTGAGATTTTAACTTTGACCTCATAATAAGGACACAGACCTTGTCTGATTTTGCTGAAATTTTACATGCTGGAGTCTTTTGTATATACAAAATGGCCGGTGAAGTTTCATTGAAATTGATGATTCCTAAGCAGAGTTATGGCCCTTTTATTGATGTGCTGGAGCACCTTAAATCAGAGGGTAAAATGAGCATTAGGCACATAGTTCTCAGATTTGAAATGCTCACAGCTCACATAGAAGACAGTTATTTTCTTTCTTATATTTTTGATTACTAGATAAATAAGTCCTACACAAATTTCAAGAACAAAACTTAACCTATTGCATAAGTAAATATTTTAAACAATTTTTCAAAAAAATACCTTCAAAAAGCATAAAATTCTTAGAAATATTAAAAATAAAAACATTTAGGACACCTTAATTTTAGTAAAAGAAATATCAAAAAATTCTACAATATATAGACTATAAAAAATTAGTATAAAAGTTAGGAGAAAGAGATTAATACCTTTGTTATAAGCAGATTATCCAACCTGGTCAATTCAGCCTCTGTCAGGAAGTGGTACTTACTACTCTAATTGGATTATCAATGGTCATATTTAGATTTCTTTGATGGGTATTTCTTGTAACAATATGCATTATTAGATAATAAATACCAAAAAATTCTGTGAAATTTTGAATTTTATAATTCTCAATTTACAAGAAAAGGATTTTATATATGCATTTTACCAACATACATTCTTCAGGCTGCTGTAGAAAAAGGGGAGGCAACTCTGCATTGTAAAGGTACCAAAAAACAAAATGATTTAAAAGCATGTCTATATACTTTCAATGGTTCAGCATAGAAAATACATAAAATGCCTGTGTCACTTATAATCACTCCTGGAGTTGCTTGGAATTTGACTTTTAAGAACAGGGAGGCGGGTGAAGAGAAGGTTCTATTAAAATGGAGTACATAAATTCTGTCTTACCTGTGGAGCACTATTTCTGCACAGTGTTAATCCAAAATCTTGAAAACCCATTTCGTTGTCAAAAACTGATGATTTTGTCTGTTATGAGACCACCGACAATGATGTCCAAGATGCCACAAGAGTAGAAGAAGTCAGTAAGACCAAACATCCCATATGAAATGTTGAGCACCTTACTGACCTCCCCTGTCTTGGACAATCACAGAACAGTGCCAGCAATCAGACAGCAGATATTCAATTCCAAAAGAAGAAGGAAAAAGAGAAAGTTTCAGAGAGTACACATTGATTGGCAAGAGATGATGATGACAGATAAAAACAGTGTAAAAAAGAAATCAAACACAAAAAATAATACAAACTTAAGAGTCAGATGCTATATACCTTTAATTTGGCTGTTGTGGACTGTAATATTGTTGACAGCTGTATCTTGTTTTCTGAATGATCATTGTCTCTGCTACTGGTATGAAGCCACCCATCCAGGCTATAACTGCTTGCAATCCCACATCAGTCAGCTAGAAATGAGCCACTGAAAAAAAATATTTTTTTGAGAATATCAACTTTAGTTCACATTAATAATTAATAAGTAATTGTGTCAAATTAATAAATAACTGTGTCAACTATAATTACAGACACCAAGTAGCCAAAGTTTTGAGAAATTAGGCATTTCTTTCCTATTAACAACAGTGTAATCTGACCAATCAAATGATTGAAACATACCTTGGTTTTTGAACTCCATTTGGCATCTAAAATAACAGGATAGGCGAGGAATGGGTTTTATGTCACCTACAACATTATATGTAGAATCAAAATTCATACTGCATAAATTCTTGACACACATCAATTGCACACATTACGTCATACCCTTTGACAACCTGAGCAGGTGCCCCCTCCCCCTTTTCAATTTTCTAAATCCATTTAACTTCTCCAAAATACAATATTTTCCATTAAATTTGTCAACAATTTGCATGATTAGTTCCAAATTATCCGAAAAGTGCCAATAAATTAATTAACGTGAGATTTGACCTTTGACCTCCTGCTGGAGTCTTTTGTATATACAAAATGGCCGGTGAAGTTTCAGTGAAATTGATGATTCCTAAGCAGAGTTATGGCCCTTTAATTGATGTTCTTGAGCACCTTAAATCAGAGGGTAAAATGAGCATTAGGCACATAGTTCTCAAAATTGAAATGCTCACAGCTCACATAGATGACAGTTATTTTCTTTCCTTATATTTTTGATTACTAGATAAATAAGTCCTACACAAATTTCAAGAACAAAACTTAATCTATTGCATAAGTAAATATTTTAAACAATTTTTCAAAAAAATACCTTCAAAAAGCATAAAATTCTTGGAAATATTAAAAATAAAAATATTAAGCACATTTTAATTTTAGTAAAACAAATATCAAAAAATTCTACAATATATAGACTACAAAAAATTAGTATAAAAGTTAGGAGAAAGAGATTTATACCTTTGTTATAAGCAGATTATCCAACCTGGTCAATTCAATCTCTGTCAGGAAGTGGTACTTACTACTCTAATTGGATTATCCCTGGTCATATTTAGATTTCTTTGATGGGTATTTCTTGTAACAATATGCATTATTAGATAATAAATACCAAAAAATTCTGTGAAATTTTGAATTTTATAATTCTGAATTTACAAGAAAAGGAATTTATATATGCATTTTACCAACATACATTCTTCAGGCTGCTGTAGAAAAAGGGGAGGCAACTCTGCATTGTAAAGGTACCAAAAAACAAAATGATTTAAAAGCATGTCTATATACTTTCAATGGTTCAGCATAGAAAACACATAAAATGCCTGTGTCACTTATAATCACTCCTGGAGTTGCTTGGAAGCTGACTTTTAAGAACAGGGAGGGGGGGGGTGTAGAGAAGGTTCTATTAAAATGGAGTACATAAATTCTGTCTTACCTGTGGAGCACTATTTCTGCACAGTGTTAATCCAAAATCTTGAAAACCCATTTCCTTGTCAAAAACTGATGATTTTGTCTGATATGCAACCACCAACAATGATGTCCAAGATGCCACAAGAGTAGAAGTCAGTAGGACCAAACATCCCATATGAAATGTTGAGCACCTTACTGACCTCCCCTGTCTTGGACAATCACAGATCAGTGCCAGCAATCAGACAGCAGATATTCAATTCCAGAAGAAGAAGGAAAAAGAGAAAGTTTCAGAGAGTACACATTGATTGGCAAGAGATGATGATGACAGACGAAAACAGTGTAAAAAAGAAATCAAACACAAAAAATAATACAAACTTAAGAGTCAGATGCTATATACCTTTAATTTGGCTGTTGTGGACTGTAATATTGTTGACAGCTGTATCTTGTTTTCTGAATGATCATTGTCTCTGCTACTGGTATGAAGCCACCCATCCAGGCTATAACTGCTTGCAATCCCACATCAGTCAGCTAGAAATGAGCCACTGAAAAAAAATAAATATTTAAGAATTTCAACTTTAGTTCACATTCATAATTAATAAGTAATTGTGTCAAATTAATAAGTAACTGTGTCAACTATAATTACAGACACCAAATAGCCAAAGTTTTGAGAAATTAGGCATTTCTTTCCTATTATCAACAGTGTAATCTGAACAATCAAATGTTTCAAACATACCTTGGTTTTTGAACTCCATTTGGCATCTAAAATAACAGGATAGGCGAGGAATGGGTTTTATGTCACCTACAACATTATATGTAGAATCAAAATTCATATTGCATAAATTCTTGACACACATCAATTGCACACATTACGTCATACCCTTTGACAACCTGAGCAGGTGCCCCCTCCCCCTTTTCAATTTTCTAAATCCATTTTACTTCTCCAAAATACATTTTTTTCCATTAAATTTGTCAACAATTTGCATAATTAGTTCCAAATTATCCAAAAAGTGCCAATAAATTGATTAACGTGAGATTTGACCTTTGATCTCATAGGACACAGACTACCAATTATTTTGCTATACATTCCTTTATGCTATAAAAAATGATAAAAAAAATTACACCAGCTCAACTTATCTGAAACTTGGCACAGAGTAAGAAGAATTCAAGTCCAAAAATTTTTCAGACTCTCAGGAAAATCCATCGCATGCAGTTCCTGCTAAGGCATCGCAAATAACCCCTACCCTGCTTTTTTCACTTTCTCTTCGGGGAAAGGGTAAATATTGGCCTCTTTACACCCTTACTACTACGCGTTTAAGTGCAAAATTTCACATATTAACAATTTTATATTTTTTTTCAACCCCCCTCCTTTCCATCTATACCCAAAAATAACATCAGTCCACCCCATAAACACCCCAAAGAATTTTTAAGAAAAAACCTCTATTTTTAAACTGGAACTACTTGAGTGGTCAATGAAATAGGGGTAAAATTAGTAGTCTGTAACCTAATCGCTCTGGTCCAATGCGACCTACCAGAATTTCCTCTGTCGATATTTAATGAACACCTAATGTGTATATTTACCTTTTGAAAACAATATTTTATTAAATTAGGGTTAAATACATAAAACCTGTTATTACTGATACTTTTTTCTGTTTCTGATAGCAAATATCTGGTATTTATTTACTTCTTATGTGTGTTTAAGAGAAGGGGGGGGGGCTTATTCAGAGCTTATATTTTGTGGAAATAATTTGATATTTGTTCTACATTATATTAAAACCATATCATTTTTAAAATCATTATTCCTTCATTCATCAAACATTTTGCCAAAAAATTAATGCTATTTGTATTGAAACATAGATCCATAGGTGCTGTGTGTTTTTCAATTTTATTTGTGATTCCTTCGTGAATTGGTCGCGAAATTATCACAAATATCAGTACTTCGCGCAAGTCTTGCGCCACAGTTAATTTTCAAATTATGGAGAACCCTGCACTTAGTGGGAAGCGAAACTTTTACAGAATGCTTAAATGTCTTATTCAGATTAAAGTGATACTGTAATCCTTAATCTACAATGAAAAAAACCCATTATTTATGGTATAGCAGTACCAAATTTTGACATCATGCACTTTTTTATTTAAAAAAAAAACATAAAAATAAATTATTGAGATAACGAACAATGTTCAAGTCCTAGAGTCAATTCAAACAATTCGAATCAGGATCATAGCAAACTTAGAGCTCTCAAACATCAAGGTCGGGATAAGGTGCAATATAGAGGAGTACTCTGCCTCTTGTCATGATCGGGAAATAAGTTTGTTTCTGTGTAAAAGAAGTCTGGACCTTTCAGTCAAGAACTATCCTGGTTCCTATGTTTGCAGGAGTTATTTTGGACCTCATGCAATACCACTGATCAGGCCGAGATGACCTGTGGATCCTTGCAACACGGTAACTGACGTAAATGCAGATCCGTCTAATCGTATTCTGTAAATACGAGGGGTTATCAAAAAGTTCGTGGACTGAGGCTATAAAATTAATACTATGTAGTTTGTGCTTTCAAAATTTATACGGAACATAAAACAACAAAGAATAAAGAAATGTTGAAAATTTTAGCCTGATACGTTCATTATTTGCCAAATTATTACAAAATATAAACTACATTATAAGATCGCCCGGCGCTGTCGACGTTTATTTTCATGACGTCCGATAACGTCATAGTTTTTTTTTATGTCCGCTTCTTCTATCTCATACATTTTTTGATAAGATTCCCTCGAGCTGAGTTAGGACTGAAACCCGCCTTGTTTATTTGAATTTACAATGTCATGAACAGTGGTTTCAATGAATATAATATTCCAAATGGATTAATACATGGGGAAATATCCTAGCTTGATTGTGCCAGCATATTTTAGTTTTGGGAGTTCAATATCTATAACGCATGATCAACGTCATTTTTTGACGTGATTGATTTTTGACACCTTGACTGCAAATCGACATTTACTGTGTATCCCTTTTCTCTCTGAATCTATTTTGACATTAAAAGAAAAGTACTATGGATGCATATTATTTCTCTGTAGCCAGTTTCAACATATTTCAGATCTATACCAGTTTTTTTTTTCAGGGGCAAAACTTTATAGAATGTTGGAAACGGAAACCCCTCCCCCCTTTTGACGTCATTTTCAAGGCCTCATTTGTTTGGACATTCCGTGTAAAATTTACGATGAAATTTCATAGAACTTCTAGAATGAAGTCAAAATTTCATATTTTATAGAACAATAATGTCCCAACACGTACCTTAATTAACGGGATATTTTTATGTATGGTGTGGCCATGGTTTGGTGCTATTTTGTACTACCAATATGTGAATCCTATATGAAGAGTTCTATTACTGTCAATAAATTTCAGGAATACGACTGCAGCAATCACTTGCTCTGGGGCATCTAAAAACACATGCAAACACAGTCCATGTAGGAATTTAAGAAATAAGATATCATTTTTAGAGTTTCATTGGGGTATGACATGAAGTCGGTCACGTGATCAAATACTATAACGCCCGATTGATCTTTCCCTGGAGTACGACTGGGGCGATCATTCCGAGAGTGACAAATAGACTATTGACCGCAGACAGCACTCCTGTCCTGGTAGATAGTTTCTGATTGTCCCGCACTTGATACGTGAATGTGTCTGTGTTGAGGTCTGAGATCAGTCAAAGCCTGTGCTGCAAGCCTTAGCAATATCTAAAGTTTTTAAGTCCTCTGTGAAAAGATTATTCCTTACAGTCTTACTATTGGACGCTATCTTATGGATCTTAAGTTATCCCTCTTTAAACAGAGTCTTTCGTAATACACTAATACTTCCTCTTCTGTTGGAAAGGATGCCGAACCATCGTCTACATAAAATTGGTGAAATTCCTTCACTTCCGGATCATCAGATTGTTCCACACAAGGACGGAGACCAAAGGTCACAACCGCCGGAGAAACGAAATTTCCAAAAACGTGGACACACATCCTATACTCACGTAGCTACTTGTGCCCAAAAAAATGCAAGAAATTGCGATGAGGCTGCGTCATGAAAAATCCATAAAACATTTGATGTATATCCGCCATTGGAGCAACTGGCTCCTTGCGGAAGTGAAGTAAGACACCAACTAGACTGTTCATAACCACAGGTCCTGACATCAAAACAGCGTTTAGTGAGATTCCCTTGTAATTAGCTGAAGAATCAAAAACCACTCTTACTTGGTCCCCTTTTCGTTGATGGTGCGCCTGTCCATTCTGCAGCAGCTTTGTCATGAAAGACCGAAAATGGTCCCGTTAGAAATCCTTCTGTAATATCTGTGCACTTTTCAGCGCTTCTTTCTATTATTGGATAAAGGGGAACGTTACTCCTTATTCCCCATGACCATCTGGTGTTTTCTTTAACTTCTTATCCATTATTTCCATAAAACTTCGGTCGTCGAGAGAGTATCCCTATTTCATCGTCCATTGTCCGAACAAACATGTCCAATTCTGTCACCTTTTCAGCATCTATTAAAACAGCTAGGTGATTATCACATGGATCAACGGCAGATGGTCGTCCACTTCTCAGGATTGTAGTTTTGTAGACGCTAGCTACAGTCAATGGTGTACATGTGTTTCCTAGACAATCGTTACCAATCACTACCCAACCAAGTGGTAGCCTCTGGAAAAATGTCCTTGGCCCCGTCTTCTGTTCCAGTACATGGTGAATTTCTGGTCAGCCTATTCCAATAAGAAGTAAAATGTTTTTCTTCTCATCGAGGGGATCAATATGAATACCTTTTAAGTGTTCAAAATGTGTGATTACATCTGGTGTTGGAATCTCTTATCAATCAAATGGAATGTTACTGCATTCGATAACCTGTGGAAGACCATTTCTAAATGTCCCATCTATCGATTCTATAGTAAGTCCAAATTTATGTCTTCGAGTCACAGTTGAGCGCCAAGCACATATTGGCAAGGTATATTGCACAGACTCTCGTTCTGAAAGGCACAGAAAAAACTTACTCCACTAAAGTGGACATTGAGGATGATCATTGATGATAGGTTCAAGGTTGGTACATTGTATACATGTGATATTGCATAACCCACAAACAACACCTATTATATGAATGTCCAGGACACTAATAAAAACTCAAAGCCCCTTCCCCCCTCCATCCAATCTGAGTATTTTTTTTATTAATAAGGAAATTCAATTTGTCTTCAAAATTTAAAAAAATTAAGGCTTATCATTTCTCCGAGATTAACATCTTTTAGTTTAAGATTGAAAATTTATAAAGCAATGAATAAATGATCCTTCTATATTTTTACTGCACAAGTACAACAGAAAGCACTAATAAATTTTTAAGTTGGTCTTCAATGTGCTAAATTACACAACAACAAAACTAGAGATGTACCTACCAAAAAAAAAAATCAGAGTACATAAACATTTTTGTAAATGATTACTTCATTTATATCCGGGAATCTGTGGAAAGTTTTTAAAAGGGGCTTCATATAATCATATAGGCAGTTAAATTACAACCCAATTAACACATCCCATATACTCTCTTTGTCCAAAAAGAAAAAAAAAATGGAGAAATAAAACAGCCAATCAAACTCTATTTTAAACTATACGTATGAATTAGTTCCTCTTGTAAAAGTGAGGTTGAAATCCTGTAGATTTTTATAAGTTGGTCTGTGTTTTACTGTATTACTCTGAAGCCAGAATAGTGAGAATACTATTCCTAATGATCAAATTATTTAGAAATAAAATCCTACTCGTGTATAAAAGAGAAAATAAATTAAAATATAAATACAATATATAAAATGATAAATATTCATTAAAGTATAAGAAGCTAGAGTAAGGGCTATAATTTTGAAAATAGATGACTTTTTTCTGCATTTCTGACTATCACATTGTCATGTAAATGATGTATATCATATTTTTTGTTATTTCAGCTGAATTTTTTAAGCTTGGTACTGAGGATATTGAAGAGAAAATAGAATGTGACAATGAACAGTGTCCAGCTGTTTCTCAACACACCTCAGGGGTGGAAGGTACATATCTAGTTTATTTATTTTTACAAATTTGGTTTACTATAAGGTAAACTGTTGCTATCCGTATTCATCCATTGCTCTGCACCATATGTTGGTCATGTACTTTTGAATAGTTTAAGCTTAATTTCTCTATGCAATGACTAAATTAAAATTCAAACTAATAAAATATCTGTTGGTAAATTAATTAGGATGGAAAAAGAAGTTAATGACAATTTGTCTTTTCATATCATGATATATTTTCATATTTTTGTAGAAGCACAAATTTTAGTAGGGGTAAAATTTCATTGATCTGTCGCCTAAAAAAATTTCCAGGCATTAAATT
>NW_026919612.1:0-16131 GCF_032062105.1 Saccostrea cuccullata
GATTTGTTTACTTACCATGTACAATTGCAACAGTGCTTGTTGCAGCTTTGTGTACTGGCTGACAAGCAGCCCCCTGTCCATGATGTGGTTCTTCTTCCCTGCAAATATACTGAAAACTAGAATGGTATTTAAAAATTTTGAACCTTCTAAATTCTTGTTATCCCTAGTAGCATGAGTAGTGTTTAATTCCTATCATTCTTATTGATGCACAAAATTTCATATCTTAATTAAATAAAACATATCATTGAAAATCTGCATACTGATGATTAAATATGCAGAAAAATTTATAAATTAAATCTTCTGTGATTATTTTAATTACAATGTGAACATACCTTTTCTTTTTTAGTGTGTGAACTTTTACTTACTTTGTACGTACAGTCACTAATAATATAATCTATAATAATCTAACTGTGTCTCACTCTCAGGACAAGCCCTCACCACAGTTAGAATACCACCAATATGTATACTTGCAATGTAGCAAAAGTTAAACCGGGTCCATAGGATAATTATAATTTTAATGATAGAACATTCTATCTAACAGTAACTGTGAATAAAAAAATGTTAACTCAAGACTTGCAAATAAAATACCTGTACACAGTGGTCATGTTGTCCTTAAGAATGAGGGGTTGTACTGGCGAATTTACTTGGCAATTATGCTGATTAAAGTGAGATAATGATAAAAATAACGAATTGCATCCAGGGCAATGCAGAAGCTCAAGAGAGGCCATCGTCAACAGACAGATAAAAAGTAAAAGACTATATTCTTTATCCAGACAGGTGATATGACGCAATAAGCAGTCAAATATGACGTAAAAAGGTGGGAATACTTATCATGCAGTTTGCGTTTAATTACAAAAGGATGTACATAAATAACTGTTTATTCTATATGTGTGGAGAAAATTCGGAGTAGTTGTACTTTACATGTTCAATTAAAAAAATCATATAGAATTAACTATAAACGGATACTTATCCTGTTATTTGTTGGTGGGTGTACTCCGTAATTAATTTTTATGCACTGACGTTGTAGTTTATCAGAGTCTAAGGAAGAAATCGCCGTTTTGTAGTATCTGTAAGCCTCCTCTCGATGACACGACGCCATATTGTTTCTGAATCGGCAATGGTAAAATGCGTGACCGCAATTGCTTGCCGGCAACGCGCGTTCCATTATCCGGCGTCGGCGGCAACATCGGCAAATCCGGCGTTGCCTGTTTAATGGAAAGCGCCCCTTGTCACCGCGCGTTAGAATACACAGTAAGAACTATATGCATTTTCAATACTCTAGAAACACCAAAATGTAAAATGTCTTATTTCAATTTAATGAAAAACTACAACCCTGAAAAATTAACGTAGAAATCAACGTAATGTGCGTTAAGAATTAATTTGTCACTTTTTTAATCGCAATGTTTGTTTGCGTAATGTAACTTTGCAACGTCACTTAACGTCATCTGACGTCACAAACGGCTCTTACTTCTATTAACCACGTTAGTTTTGAAGGGCGCTAATTTCACATTAAATGTTGACGAAATAATCAATTATGAAGAAGGGAAATTAGAGAATGTAAATATAAGCATTGAATTCATATTTTTGGCTGTCTTCGGTCCTATAACACACCTGGCCGTGCCGACAAATTTATCATACCGCGCTAACGCGCGGTTTTCAATTTGTCGGCACGGCCAGGTGTGTTATAGGACCGAAGACAGCCAAAAATATGAATTCAATGCTTAACTAGTATATCGCCTGTCCTGACCATCACCCAGCTGACACACGTGTACAGCTTCCAACTGTGTTATTCTTATATGCTTGTGGTCTCTTTTTAGTTAATAACAGTCTCTGTCTGTATTAAAAATGACACACATTGAGACAGAAATTCTTCTCTGAGAGTAACCCTTGTTAATTGTTAAGAAACGGAAGAGATCGTATCTAAAATCATGAATAGAAAAATGTTGC
Source organism: Saccostrea cuccullata (assembly GCF_032062105.1). NCBI lineage: Eukaryota > Metazoa > Mollusca > Bivalvia > Ostreida > Ostreidae > Saccostrea > Saccostrea cuccullata. The sequence continues at coordinate 1,948 of NW_026919612.1, forward strand.
TGTTAGCCTCACGAAATTGAGTTTAAAAGGCATTAAAAATGTTACAGAAAAACTTGAGAAGCTTACAAAAGGTTTATGCATGTATATAGATCATTGTACAATTGTGCAAATTATATAACATTAGAGCTTTTTAATAGTACAATTGTAAATGTAGATTTTTATTCAATCGCGCACCTCAAGAAACGTGAGATGTCTGAGTTAATGCCTATACTCACCATCTGCATCCCCAATTTAAGTATTTGAGTTGGTCCATTACTAAACTACCAGTATTGACACTTTAAGCCAAAGGTGATGATTCGCTCTTCTGTAGAGTGAAGAAGAGTAGATTATCAAATTTGGCTAGCGAAGAAGTTTTAATTGACCTTCGTCATTTTTGATTGCCTGTGTTATAGGAGAATTTTGAAAACAAAAAGATCAACTAAAAAATTCGAACTACATTCGATTTTCAATTAGGCGAAGGGCTCATCTCGGAAATACCATAGACATATGGCGTTTTGCAACATTCAATCTTCGAATGTAACACTTGTTCTCATGTGACGGCAAAATCCTGACTTTTCAGTTTGTCGTCATAATTTTGGTCATGCAAACACCTCTAACAATGGACAACTAGTCTTTTTGTGTTATTTACAAGCCCGATCTAAGACACAGGTATATGGATTCGATTCCTTTGTGCGCGATGTTTACAGGAGTCTTGCACGATTCAATACAATCAATACAATATTATATGATACTTTGGTATCATAGAGTTTTATGAGCGTTAATTTTTTCACTTAGGATTTACGGAAACCCCAGTAACAAAGAAAATTGTATTGGCAATGCATTTTTTTCTCAAAGTGAAGAAAATTGCGGCAGAGATATTTAATACCATTTAAATGATGTATATATACGCATGCCATTAAAATCTAGTAATACAATTTAAAGAAAAGAAAGAAAATAATTTTCAAAGATGCCATAAAGAACAATTTTGTTCGGATAGTGTATAGAATATAAAGTTTTCCCTTTTTTCTGGGAAAAACCTGGCATGTATGTACACTGTACACCAATTGTTTCACAGGTTCAACCAGTACACATACTAGCCATTGGTAAAGACACAGAAATGCTACACAGGTTGCTCCAGTATTCTGTGCAATTTACTAAAAGGAGTTTGGTATTTTCCTGTGGAAACCATCTTGTAGCCAAGATTATTCCAGACAGATACAACAGTTCCGATTATTTAATTGAAGGTAAATATTAGCTTGTCTGAAAGATAGTTGTACATAACAGTAGTTGAATTTAAAGCATTAGTTTAAAAAAAAAATGAGTATCATGTTTTTGAATTTAGGAGGTACACTGATGTTAGCAAGTGATGGCATTTGCTACCTAGGAGACGTCAGCAAATTCAAAAAGCAAACCTTTGAAAAACTTCAGTCTGGTAAGATATTATTTAAATATTTCTTAATTCACTCTTAATTCAAAGAGTGGTTATAAGAACTTAATTAATGGTATTATTAGAGAATGAATTTTGGTATTTTATTGTAAATATTTTTGAAAACAATTTTCAGCATTATCCAGTGGAAAAGTGCTGATTGATATAGACAGTAAATTCACAAAAGGCCTGGCTGTATCCATTGAGCAACCATTACAGTGTAGTGTATGGGCCTATACTGACAAGATAAACCAGAAAAGGCTTAAGGAAGAAATTCTTGGTGATGGAGAAACAAGCTCTTTGACGAGAGCCTTTTCAGAGTAAGATGTCAGCAATTTAAAAACCTATTATTTTAAGGTATTGTTTTTTCATGAAAAATTGTTGAAATAGGTTGGAGTTGTTATGTTTGATTGCTACATTGTATTGTTTGACATTATAAGCAGTGATTTCACGGTGTAGTCGTAGATTTGGCGCAGCACTGCTCACTGGGCATTAATACAGGTCTTCATCCATTATCTCAACTTTGATAAAATATTCTTAAAGGGACAAAAAGTACAATTGAAGAAAGTTTTGGTTCAAAATACTGACGATGAACTTGGTTATAAGAAGATTTAGGAATTTTAATAAACAACTCAATATTTTATCAGAGCTTTCAGCATTGTTCAGATCGTAGATGGGGATGAGTTCTCACACAGTGAGGAAGTGAATTTCCACACTTCTTACCAAACCCTGAAAATGTCAATGAGAGGGGCAGAGAAGGATTTCCATTTTCCAGTGTCTTTCAATGATATTGAGAAGGTAAATCCAATTTTGTACTTATCTTATCATAGTCGAGATGAGCTTACATGTATGCTACACCGTTGTCATTGGCATTCCAGTTCAGGGTTTAGGAGCAAGTCCATTCCAACATAACCATAAGTGCTATGTGCATTCAATTATCTCTTTAGATATATAAGTATTTACCCATCTATTATAATTAGAATTACATGGGAAATGCATCTAGGAATAAATTGTACAAGCCTTTCTTTTCGGATGCTGGATCTGACCAACATTTTCTGGATGAGTGAATAGGTGAATGTTTTTGGAGCAGGTCATTGCTAAATTATAATACTTACATTTATCAAACATGCATGAGCCAAGAGTCAGCATGTAATGCAAGGATTTATAAAGGATTAACAAATATATCAAACTTAGAATATAAATGTTTTCTTTCCAAACATTCTTTTAAATTATTTTTAAAAATCGCCAAGTTTATCATTTATTTGACTTTGTATTTGAATATAAACAAAATTGTTTTCCAGTTTTTAAAGCATTCCCAAAATCTTACTGTGAGAATGACACAAGAAGCTGAAAAACTTCTTCATGGATATTACCTTGCAACACGGAAAGTTAGAAACGTGTCTAATGGCAGCATTATAACGTCTGGTACTTTATCGGCACTGTGAGTAATTGTACAATTAGAATACATTCAAAAAAAGTTTATATATTGTAGGGAGAAAATCAATTCACCTGTGATGAACAAAAAAATTGTACAGGTTTTTTCTTACCTTCACAGCTGGCAAGTTTGTAATCGTGCTGGTTTAATTTTTTGACAAATGAATATAGTGGCTTCATAAATTATTTCATGTGTAAACATTTGTAGAATATCAATGGCAGAAAGTCATGCCAGACTTTGTCTTAAAAGCCGTGTAGAAGAAGAAGATGCACTTGAAGTTATTATGTTGTATGAGGAATCTTTGACATCCATGTTTGGTATTAAATACTAACATTAATCATTTCTATTTTTATCTAAAGATTGTGTCTACTTTTCATGTTGTTTTTTGATTAATTTATTTACATTAAAAGAGTTGATTTATTTCTTGCTGACTAGGTCCATCAGTATTAAGCGTCCCTCCTCTGCCACATATCCCTGAAGACTTCATCGAAGACTACTTAGATAATCAGGTATTTTATTCAGACTTAAATGGTCCAAATTTATTGTAAGAAACAATGGCAATTTTACAGAAAACTGTTATCTTAATTTCAGAAAAACAAATCTGCTTTGCAGAGATTTAAAGCACGACTGCAACAATTTGCTGGTTTGCATCCAGGACATGAAGAATGATCATAACGTTTGCAATCCTTTGGAGTGGATTTGGTAAGCTTAGATCCTAACATTTTGATTTCACTTTTCTTGGATATAGAATGATGTACTGCTGATTTTTTTAAAAGTGGTATTCTTAATTTAGCACCTTATGCACCACTTCCGCTTATTCACGTAAAACACAATACAAAAAACTTTAATACAAGAAAAAGTGTGACTCCTTTGAGCCTTTTGGTTCATGGTCTTTGGTATGATATGAATCATATTTTGAATGCTCCATGAAAGTTCTCTATCAAACAAACCATAAGAGCAAAGATCTTTTATGTATTTTTAATTCGTAGTGTTTTATATAAAAAGTTATGATATATGATAGAGATAAGTTTTACAATGTAAATACTCAAAATATTTTTTTAAAAGTTATAAAAAATAAACAGTATTATCGCTATGCATATAATTCATCTGGTTAAGACAATATACCTCTAAGACTTGAGCAACCTCAGTAAGTTACAACCTCTGTACAATGTTATGGATATTCATTAAAAACCTGAATATTGAGCACTGAAAAATCAGTGGAATTTTCATGATATGCCTTTTAATATAAAAAAGTATATCAATTTTATTAACAAAGAAGTAAAGGTGTATATTCGGTTAGCAAGTCATTTGCCCATCTTCTACAGATTGTCTATTGAAATCTGTTCCAGAAGCAAAACTGTTTATACATAAACACATTTGCCGAATTGTCCAGCTTAAAGACATTGAACACTGCAATTGCTGTAGTACTTAATATTTTTTTTGAGAAGATGGTGGCAGATGACTTAGAGTTTCTGTATTGATATGTGGAAATGAGCAGTTGCATCTTTCCATGTATAAATAAATATACCCTTCTTGTCATCAAAATATATTGCACACTCTTTAAGAATCATTATAGAACAATCAATTTTTTGAAGATCATTTTGCCATTCTATACTAAACATTCACCTATATACAGTTTTTAGAACAGTTAACCAGTCACAATAATGCAATGCCAATAGGATTTCTATGTTTTGCATATTTAAAAAAAATCGATCACAGCTTCATTTACTACCATAGAATTAATTGTGAACTGGGGAATTTTTTTTTACTAGTTATACGATGTTTTGCGAAGTTTTGAATCACTTGACTTTGAGTCATCTCATTCTAAAAGAAAACTAAAACCCTATTAATATGCTTATTTCAAAGATATAATATCACAACATATAAAGGATAAACTATCGTATATAAAAGGCGGGAAAACAAAAGCAATATAAAAGGGGGAAAGTAAAGTTTCTAAAATATTGAGATGATCACTAAATGGCTATAATTTTTGTCCTCTTTTTCACAGTCTTTGATCATAACCATTTTTTTCACCTTCGACAACGTAAGGTTTGCTCTTTTCATTGACATATCCCATGTTAGTTGCCCCCTGAGGCCCTGGTCCATCCTTGCCAAATTCTGCAGCATGTCGTGGAGAGTATCTACCAATTCTGTCTTCGTCCAAAGCTGGTCCCCAACTTTCCTCAGGTTTTAAAGCCTTTACAATCTAACATAAGGAAATACAAATCATATCTTAAAACACGAAAGTTCCAATAGAATTAATGGGGAAAATCTCAATGATGCAGCATGACATATGAACATAGTCCAGATGAATTTATTATTTCAATTAAGACTGAATTATTAAACTTACACCACCATATCGGATACTCTGGACAATCATTCCTCCCACTATCAATGCCAGTGGTGATACTACCATAAGCCAGCCAAGACCCTCAGCAAAGGATGGGAAGATGTATTTGCCTTCGTATTTGGAGTAGTATGCAGGAGCATATGTAATGCCGGACATAATCACAATAAACTGCAACATAAATTGATAAGTTGTTCATATCAAAATCTTTAAACTATATGGGATATCATATGAGAGAACAATATACTAGTGATCAATTGAAATATTATTTTGAAAATAACAAGATTTTGCTACTACTTACGACAATCGCAACTGGTGTGATGAAGCACCAAGTCACAAACCAGTATACCCAGAAAACTCCGGGGAATCCACCCAGCATCATTTCTATATCCTTCCTGAAGTTGTTTACACCTGTGAATGAATAGAAAGAAATAGTTCACGATTATTTAACAGATCATTCAAAAACTTTAAATAATTATGCTAAACAGTTTTTTTTTAAATCCTCAGTGCTAAGATTTAACACACTGAAACAATACTTTACCAAAACGAATATCAAATTGCACAACTTACCATATACATAGCATACGGCTACTAATTCACACAAGCTGACTATCATCAGGTTGTAACTTCCTGAGTACCAATCCATTAATGTCAACACATAAATTCCTCCCTAGCAAAAGAAATATACCGATAATCTGATATTTTCCTACATTATGTATAAGGTGTCAAAGAAATTATGCAAGTTTATTAATAAACTTCAATTTCTAAGTTGGTATTTTGAAGAGAAAAGATCTGTACCTTACAGACTTGTGGAATTCCCAATACAAATCCAACCATACATGCTGCAAAGGTAAAAAGAGTCTTGTGTCTTCTCAGGATGCGAGGAAAGACATCTGACAGGCCACTGATGACTGTCTCCATCATTGCAAACTGTCAAATTTAAATGCACTGATGATTTACAGGAAATGATATTATACTGATTGTATTCGGACGAAGAAAGCGTTTGAACGTAATTTCTTAGAAAAATTGCTCTCACAGTACCACAACACTGCTTTTGTCTTTACCTGACTGTCAAGTCCAAGGGTGAAAATCATGAAAAAGAAGAGGAATGCAACAATTGGTGGCCATGGGTCTGCTAATTTGGCAATTCCCTCAGGATAAGCAACAAAGGCAAGACCAGGTCCTAGCAAAAAGAAATAAAAATTATAGTCAAGTTTTGAATTGAACTGGGGAATGTCATTTGCAGAAATGAACTAATCATCCTTTATTGAATTTGAAGATTTTTACCTGAATCTGCTACCTCTTCAACTTTTCTGTTTGTGATGTAAGCCATGTGGCCAAGCAATGAGAATATGGCAAAGCCGGCAAAGACACTGGTACAACAGTTGATTAAGGACACGATCAGGGAATCTCTGAAATAGAATAGTATCACAAAATTCTAGCTGTTTGTAATATTAAAAGGATCAATGAAGGAGTTTCTAGTGAATTGGATGTGAATATTTACCTGAGAGTATTATTTTTGAATTTGTTGTAACTGGCCATAGTTAGCAATCCTCCAAAGGCTACACCCAAAGAATAGAAAATCTGGGTTGCTGCATCTCCCCATACCTATATAAAGTCAAAGAGCAAGATGTTTTAGACGCAAAATGTGCTTGTTGATAGCTATTGACTACCATTTAAACAGTCAAAGTTAAATGACTACCTTTGGTTTGCTAATTTCCTCCCATTTTGGAATGATGTAGAAGAGTATTCCATCGTAATAACCATCCAAAGTTACACCTCTGATCAGGAGAATAATTAACACAACATAGGGGAAAGTGGCGGTAAAGTACACAACCTGTAATGCACAAATTAAAAATAAATGTAAGATATATCCCATGTTCATAAGTTGATGCTGTAAATATGTTTAGGAATAATATAAATCATGAATAGAGATGGCAATTGGATAATTTTTTGAAGTAATATGGTTGGTGGTATATTATTCTTACCCAGAATTATTGAAAGGAGAGGCCTTGTTTATTATTATTATATAGTTTTGTAGACAGAACAAGGCTTAACTTTGATTTTCTAAATTCTTTACTTTTTAATCCGAGTAAAAAGATATATATTAACATGAACGTCAATTACGTAGATAATAATATTGCATTAAATATAAAATAACATAATGATTAAATTTTTTACGACATGAAATTTCATTTTCAACGTCACAACGTCACAAATTTAAAACAAATACAAATTAACAAATCTTATATGTCTTGTAAATCACTAAATTTGTCGATTCCATTGTTTTAGATTTGAACATGGTACCTTAGAGTTTGAATTTTATTTTAGAAAAAATTAATGAAAAGAAGCATTGCTTCAAGTGGCTAAGTGATCATGATCTTGCCAACCAATAAATCCTTACCACACCCATTCTCAATATAAGGGCTCAAATAATGTCGCCTCATTTTCATTTAAAAGAAATACCTCTGATGTAATTTCTAAATCAACATTTTAAATAGTCATATAACAATGAATAAGAATTCATATAATTATCGATCTGAAAGGGTATTTGTTCCAAATTCAAATATAGTAGCCTATTTGAAAAATTCAAATGTTATTCAATCCCCTCTGTGTAATATATAGTTTTGATTCTTAAGTAAAAATTTTCTGATAAGTTAAACCTTGTATCACATATATTTCTTTTCATAACAATAAATACATTTTCTTTGTGATAATAAATAATTTTTATTGTGCAATGTCCCTGTCGCTTAATTCCATTTCAACCACATTACAAGCAAACACAAAGATTATACACCTGATAGTTTTGTTCTCCTTTATTTATTGATGGGCTAAATTTGAAATTTCAATAGATTAATTACTGCTACTTAGATAATGTAACATGAAATTGAACAATTTGAGCAATTTTATGTTTACGGAAAAAACAAATAGAGATAAGAAAGAAATGTGATTCTTCCAAAAAGCATTGCTAAACTGGCAAAGACGTTTTGCTTAACACAATTAAAAATTATTTTTTACATGAAAAGTGATCATTTGAAATGTAAGAAATGTACGTTACCATGAAATTCGAATTAAGTCGAATTTTCATGTATTCTCATACTTTCACACACTCGAATGTGTACACAAAGGAAAGTTTCAAAGGTTGGAGGTCGGCTAAATCCCAAAATTAATGAAAAGAAACGTTTCTGCTTAGGAAAAAAAATATATTAAGGTCAATTACATTTAATACAATTTTGATACCTGGTATATATTTCTGAATACGAAACCTGTATGATGCATCTCTTATGATATGCAAGTTCAAATAGTATCAATATATTGCGTGTTTTAGAATTGATTTTTATATTTGAAATTATATACATTTCACGTATTTCTAACTGACATTTCTTTTTAATTTAAATGAATTGCGTTTACACGAGCGAAACAAAATTATCGTTACAATCCATTTACTGGATATGTTTTAGACTGTTATACGTATATTTCTAAGTGTCTTAAATTCATCTTTGGCAACCTTTTTGCAGTTTGTTTACTTTTAATAGGCGACTTTTCGTCAATATTAATTTAATTGTTGTGATAATTTCTTATAATTGGTAAAAAAAGAAACAAAAAATAGAAAAAAAGAAACAAATAGGCCTTCACGTACATTTCAAATACTGAAAGGCACACAATACTCAGTTTTGTTTGAATTATTGCATTTTGGGTTATATTTTTCCCAATCTGCTGAAAAGCACGTATGTTTGTGTTTTGAAAAAAGATGTTGCAACATACTCAATGAAATTGTTAACAAAAATTGCATTTGTTCATAGCAAAATACGTCTGACTCTTATATTTTTTGTCTGTATGCTTTGTGTGTTTAGGAGAGGGAAAATTGAAATGAACTACCGAAGTGACTGAAGTTGATTGATATGGCTTCATTGAAATGATTTTTATGTCAATAATTGCTTTTTTTTCAAAATTTTCTTATTACTAATTTACATTTTATTACAAGCTTGAAATGTACGTTACCTATCATATTCTTGTCTTTATAGTGGTGATTGCGACATTAACACGATGTGATTACATAGAGAATCTTTTTTTTAATAAACTGAAACAAAACGATGAACTTTAAGATGAATTTTAAGCCTTTTATCAAACAGAAATATATCTTGAAATTGTTACATTTACGCAGTTTTCTAAATTGGATTATGTTAAAAAAGAGTAACTACAAAATAGATGTACATGTTAGGTTCCAGTATCTATAGAAAATGACAAGATTCCAAACTATCCTAAACAAAACAGAGAGAAGAATTTAAAGGATATATTTAAAAAATGTTTTTATACATCTGGATCAAAAAGTAACCATTGCTTTTTGAAAGGAAAAATCAAACGCAGTATGCCGAGAAAATATGTTGCTGACAGAGTATTTTTATTCCAATTGTGATTTTAATGATTACATTTTTTTTACATATCTTTTTGGACATTGAAGAGAGAGAGATTTTATTTTGAATAAAATCACCCTCTACTTTACCGTCTTTTCATTATTCCATGTATTAAAATTTGATGAAAAAAAATCTGGATACAAAATCTTCAGATACTTTCTTTCAAAGGTAATTGATAGAAAAATTGTTATCTTGAACTTCATTTTTTAAAAAATCAAAGAGGCATGTGTGCCCTTATATTGAGAATGGGTGACCATCCCAAAGTAGGTGTACGTTTAAATGTAATTTATCTGAAGATTAAAATATGCTCCCGTTAGATAGGAGTTGTATCAATAATATTTTCCCCACAGCTTTAATTATTATTATTTGTTCAGTTCACCTATTCCATTTCCTGTAATAAATTGCATATGTGATTTGTGTATTTTGAAAATTAATTTACTTCACTGAATTCTTACTTTGCCATGAATGTTATAGGGTTAATAGTTTGCCTCACTGAATCCACAGGTACTTGTGGACAGGCCCCCCCCCCCCCCCCCCCCCCCCCATACAATATTCAACCCCGGGACTTATTCGACATTTTTTTCAAAAATTATATTTATTACACCTGCTATACAAAAAAAAAAAAACACTATACATTATAAGGGAGAAAGGTATGCCACTCCGGTTTGTTTACGTTGTACCCCCAATGGTCTTTCTGGGTTTAAAAACATGTATATTTTTTATTTCAACCTAAAATGTCGATTCACACTCGTCTCTACATATATTTCTGTCTTAGTGCATGCTTTCCGATTAAATCTGTCGTAAGAACAACAATATCTGATTATCTCCTTGAACAGTTTTCCAGTCAAACCGTTGAAATTTCTAGGTAATCGCAACATCTAGAGAATGTTTTACAGGATAACGTCCGAGAGAGTTTTGGACTGACGTAATAATCTCTCTGTTTTATCATACATTCTCTATATTTAATATATGTAAGATTTTTTTTTGAAGCAATTGTTTTGCATAATATTTTTTATATTTTTAAATCTTGTTAGAAACTTTTTAATCATCTGTAAACTTTTAAGACTTATTGATGATCATATCCTGCATTATAAGATAAATTTGTACTTTATTTCTATATGTATGCCAGATGATTTGACTCCTTTCATAAGACAGAAGAAAATGAAAACCCATGCAAACAGTATAATGCTGCAATATCACAACTTGTCTCCTATATTTAATATAGAAGAGAAAAGGCATATTATTTTATATATTTACATAAAAAAATAATTTTGTCTCTAATGAAGCTCAACTTTATTTTTAAGAAATTTAAAAATCGCTTACGTCCAGAATTCTTCACTTGCTGTTCTAAATTTCCTTTTACATGCTTCTGTGAAGTTGGACTGTAGGATTGTAGAGTTGTATTGTGAGTAATCCGTATAGCTTGTGTCATAGAAACTATTTACATCCTCTAAAGTTTTGTTTAGGCAGGCAGGAAAGCTCAGTGCTGTAATTAAAATATAAATGATGATGAAGATAAATGTAAAGTGCAGACAAATATGATTTTGTTTTATATGCCTACAATGTCTCATGTTGGAACGTGTGTCCACGTTACTATTCATATCTTTTATTCATTGATTTCCTTACTCAGAAGGCTTGCTGATTTGTTGCCTTCATCCATCTCGGATAATTTCGGATACGGCTTAATTCTGCAATCATCTGTATTCCATGTGTTATTGCAGGACTGCCATGGTAACACTGTGTCTATGCTGACAAAGGACACAAACATATAGTAGATTGAGTACATGATGATGACGTTGTAGTAAATGCTGACCATAGCACTGATCAGACACATCGCCCAGCCAATACCTGAAATCCAAGGGGAAATAAAGATAAAGAATAACTTTACAATCAAGTGTGATGAAGAATTTCAAACAAACTTATATACATCTTTGGGAAAAGATCATTAAAAGCAAATATCTTTTAGGGTGATTATTTACCCATGAAAAATGGACTGACTTTCCACACTGTGACTGGACCTTCTGAGGCAAATTGGCCGAAAGAAAGTTCAAAATAGAACAGTGGAATTCCAGCGATGACCAACATGATCGCATAAGGAATAAGAAAGGCACCTGCAATCAGATTTATATTCAACTTTATCAATTTTCAGCAAAGAAATAATAATAATGCGTAATGTTCATGAGTAAAGTTTGTCAGGGGATGAATTTTTACATATATTACCTCCTCCATTTCTGTAGCAAAGATATGGAAATCGCCAAACATTTCCCAAACCTACGGCATAACCAATACAGGACAAAATAAAGTCTAGTTGTCCTGACCAGTTACCACGCTCTAATTCCTCCTTCCCCTGAAATTAAAGAAATGAAAAATATTACATGTATATTGCTTAGACAAAAGTATGTGATTAGGACATTGCTTGTGTGTAGGATGTCAGTTCTCATCACTTTGAATGATTATAGTTGTTATTTTAAGGGGAAAATTCTATCAAAGATATACCTGGCTGTATTTCTCATGAATAAAATGCTTGAAAATAAGAATAAGCCTAAATAGTTTTTTTTTTAAATATAATGCATTCAGATAACAAGGGGTCTGTCATGGGCAATAATGCAATAGGGGATTATAACCAAACGAAACTTTTAAACAATACTTTTAGGAAGACTATACCTAGTTTCACACTAATCATGGTAGAATGTAAGCAAATAAAAGATGTTTAATTTAAGTAAACAAAGTTTTGTAGATACGTATTCAGTATTTCAATGCTCCAGTGGGGAACTATTCTTAACATACTGATCCTGTTAAACTCGTTCATTGTAAATTGAAAATAGACTTTTTTTTCTCTAAAAATTTCAGGTTTTAAATGTCCAAAAAGACAATTAGTTTGAATTTTGCAGAATTCTAAATTTTTGAAATATTAGTTTTCAATTATTGAGAAAGTATAGAAATTTTCTCGGGTATAAGAATTTGGCAGTCCTCTGAATTCCATTCGACACTTTCAGTTTATCATTAAATGACTACCAGGGTGAACTTTGCATATACTCTTTGTTGTTTAAAATATATCCAATCTTTAAAGTAATATGAGCTGAAACTTTGATAATGGAAATTGTAACTAACTATTTCAGTGACAGAAAAGGGACGTTTACAAACATCTGTTGTTCATACTTGCAATCTCGGAAGAATACTTATAAGCTTTGATTAAAGCAACATTGATTTATTGTTATCCTGTACAATATAGATTGTATACATGTAATACCACACATTTTATGGAACGGATATCTTTCTCATGAAAAAAAATTGAATACTCCAGTACTAGGTAGTACTTTATCTTATTCTAGATATTTAAATTACATAAGGTATGGTTATTATAACAAATTTTTACAGTGAAAATAAAAAAATAAAACTGGTGTAATAGTTGAAAACTTTAAGCTTTTTAAATAATTGAAATTTAACCAGTTAATTATGCATACATTATTTTTCTCAACATGTGTTTTTAAATGCTAATTATGACGTCATAAACATGTGCGTTTTCCCGTATTTTTTTTTAAAAAGTTGCAGAAGACACCAATTTTTAATGGAATTTTCTTTCAGATAACAATGTCCACGGGCATCGCCCACAAAGATCTTGAGATATGTGATTTGTTATTAAATTTTGCACAAAATATCAAAAAAATTAACTCTAAGCCTGCAAAAATCAGCATATTTTAATTTTGGAAAATCACCCTTGAAATGTGCCATTTTGAGGCTTTTTCTGTTAGGTTGAAAAAAAGAAATGCTTCACATTAAAGTCATATTTGCAGAAATATAAACTTTCATGGCAACTTTCCCGGTTAACCGGTTAAGTCATTTCTTTGCTAATATTTAAAAATTGCTATTCGGTTACTCGGTCATTACATTTTTAGGGCACAATAAAGCTAAAACCATACCTTCTTCTTACATACAGTTTCATTATAACAACGCATTTTTCCAGCAAAATAAAATGCTAAAAAAAAATGCAGCTCATATTGCTTTAAGCATTTTTTAGTTGTATGCATTGTTTATTTTAACCAGTTATATTATGCAAACATAACTTTTCCTTAACAATGTTTGAAATAGTTTATGTGGTGAAATTGATGGGATATATATCTTTTAATTATGTGAAATTGTCAGTGATACAACTCTGTAAGCATAAGTCATGCATCATATTTCAATATCGGTATTTAAAATTTGCTTCGTAATACAACCCTTTGGCAACCTGACATCAGGCTTCACGGTCATGTTGAAGGCTTCCAGTCAAATTTAAAAATGTTGAATTAATCTCTAAGCCTGCAAAAATCAACATATGTTAATTTTGGAAAAATTGGCCTCTACGTATACATGTACAGTATTACATTATTTACTATAAGGTTGAACTATTACTTCCTAAAGTTAGGACTGGGGAAATATAGATTTAAACATAGAGATGTACGTATATATCTTATCATAGACATGAACAACAAGACCTTAATGCAATATTAAATGCAAACAGGTATCCATATAAGTCTCTTCGAGTAATCGTATTTGTAGTTAAATCCTATTTTTTATGAAATAAATTATTTACAGAAGGTTG
>NW_026919613.1:0-15905 GCF_032062105.1 Saccostrea cuccullata
AAATTCTTTTGGAAATGAATTTTTTCTTCGTTTCAATTTTGTTCAAGAGTGCAGTTTGGGTTGGATTTCTGGTATCAGGTAATGTACATAAATTCTTTGTGGGGATGATTTTTTTGACAGGTAATTAACTTGATACAGATCTATAGATAAATGAGATCTGAATCTCTCCCGCCTAGTAATTCCTCATTAACAAGTCATAAACTTCAAATCCTATAAAATTTAAAGGTCATATATTTCGATTTTAAACTGACCTTCCAAAAGACACATTTCAGGAAATTAAAATATCCCTTCTTTTTTTCCATTGAAATGGGGAAAAATTCGTGCGTTTACAAACGATGTCAAACAAAACTTCTGTTTTTAAGAGTGCCTGTGCATTCTACTATGATATATTGAAAGTAAACACTCGATGTTCAGAATATTTGTGTATCTATTCAATCGTAGCTCATTGATCAGAAGACCATACACCGCATATATGGTCATATTTTAAAATATTTTAAATCTCTCTCTCTCTCTCAATTTCGGTTCCGTAGAAAGTAAATTCGAATTCTCACACACAAAAAATAAAGAATAAAACAATAAAACTTAATATAAAATTTAGTGTTTCAAATTTTTCAATATAAATAATATTTTCCAATGTCATTTATCTTAAATTGTTGGGTAAGAGTTCTCACATGCCAAGTTTGTGTACACTGCGATTAGAATATAAATTACAACCTTGATACATTGGAAGGTTCGGGGCTATAAAAAACATTTCAAGTGTCACCAATGCGTTATTTATTTCCTGCAAAATACCTGTACGTTAACATACACGGCTATCAACAGCAACTAATCCGTACAAAACTTATATGGAATATTCAATCTTTCGAATAAATAAAAAGGGCGGCCCAAAGTTTCCTCACAGCTTTATATATCAATATCATTTTATGGTGTCTAGGATTTGAACTATAAATGTCCATAATCCTTTGATTTGCTTTGATATATATTTTCTACAGCGCTTTTTTATCAGGGGATAGGAGGACGATTGCCCTGTATAAATCTCTTTCCTTACAGAAAAACACAATTTCAACAAAATATCTTAAGAGTAGGACAAAATTTTCACATTCTCGGTAAGATTACGACTAAGACAATTTTTTTTTCATTCTACTTAAGATTTCTAAGCGAGAATATTTTACAACTTTTCTGCAGGGGTTTCGGCATCTACTGTAATCAGTAACAATATGTATAAATGAATGATACTGTACATGTAAATACACTTACAAATCTTATAAAAGTATTGGTCTAGTATATTTGTGTACCATGTATCACTGCATTCAGATCAAAAAGTGATAGAAAAAGTATTTTGAAACAATGTTTTGAAACCATTTTGTATAAACATTAAAAACTTTTAATAGCTATTTAAAACCAATGAGAACGGGTAGTGCAATGTGGCAATCGCAAACCTTCTGAAAACCATTCCATATAATTTTTGAAATAAAATGAATTTATTTTACCATTTACAGTAAATAACTTTTGTATGACGATACAGTGTTTTGGTGTAGTTTCCTTTTCTATGAGGATACTGAGTTGTATTGTAGTCTACTAGTGTATGAGGATACTGAGTCCTAGTGTAGTCTACTTGTGTATGAGGATACTGAGTCCTAGTGTAGTCTACTTGTGTATGAGGATACTGAGTCCTAGTGTAGTCTACTTGTGTATGAGGATACTGAGTACTAGTGTAGTCTACTTGTGTATGAGGATACTGAGTCCTAGTGTAGTCTACTTGTGTATGAGGATACTGAGTCCTAGTGTAGTCTACTTGTGTATGAGGATACTGAGTCCTAGTGTAGTCTACTTGTGTATGACGATACTGAGTCCTAGTGTAGTCTATTTGTGTATGATGATACTGATTTTAGTGTAGCCTACTTGTGTATGACGATACTGAGTACTAGTGTAGTCTACTTGTGTATGAGGATACTGAGTTCTAGTGTAGTCTACTTGTGTATGAGGATACTGATTTTTAGTGTAGCCTACTTGTGTATGAGGATACTGAGTACTAGTGTAGTCTACTTGTGTATCAGGATACTGAGTTCTAGTGTAGTCTACTTGTGTATGAGGATACTGATTTTTAGTGTAGCCTACTTGTGTATGACGATACTGAGTACTAGTGTAGTCTACTTGTGTATCAGGATACTGAGTTCTAGTGTAGTCTACTTGTGTATGAGCATACTGATTTTTAGTGTAGCCTACTTGTGTATGAGGATACTGAGTACTAGTGTAGTCTACTTGTGTATCAGGATACTGAGTTCTAGTGTAGTTTACTTGTGTATGAGGATACTGAGTCCTAGTGTAGTCTATTTGTGTATGAGGATACTGAGTCCTAGTGTAGTCTACTTGTGTATGAGGATACTGAGTCCTAGTGTAGTCTACTTGTGTATGAGGATACTGAGTTCTAGTGTAGTCTACTTGTGTATGAGGATACTGAGTCCTAGTGTAGTCTACTTGTGTATGAGGATACTGAGTCCTAGTGTAGTCTACTTGTGTATGAGGATACTGAGTCCTAGTGTAGTCTACTTGTGTATGAGGATACTGAGTACTAGTGTAGTCTATTTGTGTATGAGGATACTGAGTCCTAGTGTAGTCTACTTGTGTATGACGATACTGAGTCCTAGTGTAGTCTACTTGTGTATGAGGATACTGAGTCCTAGTGTAGTCTACTTGTGTATGAGGATACTGACTTCTAGTGTAGTCTACTTGTGTATGAGAATACTGACTTCTAGTGTAGTCTACTTGTGTATGAGGATACTGAGTCCTAGCGTAGTCTACTTGTGTATGAGGATACTGACTTCTAGTGTAGTCTACTTGTGTATGAGGATACTGAGTCCTAGTGTAGTCTACTTGTGTATGAGGATACTGAGTCCTAGCGTAGTCTACTTGTGTATGAGGATACTGACTTGTAGTGTAGTCTACTTGTGTATGAGGATACTGAGTCCTAGTGTAGTCTACTTGTGTATGAGGATACTGAGTCCTAGTGTAGTCTACTTGTGTATGAGGATACTGACTTCTAGTGTAGTCTACTTGTGTATGAGGATACTGAGTCCTAGTGTAGTCTACTTCTGTATAAGGATACTGAGACCTAGTGTAGTCTACTTGTGTAAGAGGATACTGAAACCTAGTGTAGTCTACTTGTGTATGACGATACTGACTTCTAGTGTAGTCTACTTGTGTATGAGGATACTGACTTCTAGTGTAGTCTACTTGTGTATGAGGATACTGAGTTGTAGTGTAGTCTACTTGTGTATGAGGATACTGAGTCCTAGTGTAGTCTATTTGTGTATGACGATACTGAGTTCTAGTGTAGTGTACTTGTGTATAGTGTATGACGGTACAAAGAACTTTTGTTCAATAGAACATGAGATTTCACTAATAACAATTCGCAAAATTAGTTTTCTTCGCCTCGGACTGACAGATAGATGTCTGATGAAGCTTGTTGTTAGTTTTGACTATATCAGATATTCATACCATATTTTTATCATTTTTAGTTTGTAATGGCGGGGATACGTGTACTGCGACATTCAAGGGATCAATCGTAGTAACTAAATACTGTGACATAGGAGGATGCTGCATTCCGAGCACAGGAAACGAAAAAACCGACCCGGACGAACTATGTTGCATGACAACTCTGACGTTTATTCTAATCTTGTCTTTCACGGGTGGACCTGCATTTCTTTTAACCTTGATTTGCGCCGGATTGTGTCTTAAACGTTATTGTGAAAAAAAGAAAAACGATGATAGAATCCGGAGAGCGGAGTCTGCGCGACAGGAGAGACGCCGTGAGCGCAGGCGCCAACGGCAACAACAGGAACAGGAAGAGGAAGCGGTCCGGATCAGGAGATACTACGGTAAAATTTAATGGAAGGGGGGATGGGCCAAATGAGGAAATAGTACATAAAAATTTATACACTTAGAACTACAGTTTTCAGTGTTTTTTTAAAAATATATATTTGTTAGATTGCTGGACGGCAGCAATCCAGACTTCTGCTTACTAGTATATCATATTTATTTGTCAGGAATATCAGTGTCTTTTGTGCCACTGTTTTGGTATTACATATATATATACGTATATACTCTACACCTATTACAATTGTAGAACCCAATCCCGAGGACGGTCCTTTAAGGCCCCCAGCGTATGACGAAGGTCCCCCAGGATCGGTCCCTAACCCGACGGCTCTACCAATGTCCCCTCCACCAGCTTACGAAGCGATAGTACAGGAAGCCACATTACCAAATCACAACCAAATCCCCGTCAGTTATAACGAAAGAGTCAGAGTGGACAGAACTGAGAACAACGAGGACAGAAACGAACGCATTGACGTCACAATTCGTGCACCCACCATCGGGGGCAGACGACCAAATAAAAGAGTAACATCAAACGAGACAAACCCAAGCAACGTTTCTGTGAGAAATGGAATAACAAACTCTGAAACAGCGAGAAATGCAATCACTCGCCCAGAGACTGTGCATAAAAATCAGGTTTCTCCGAGTAACAGTTTTAGAACGGTACCGAGTCCAACCAGAAGTCCCAGCACATTATCTAATGACAGCGTAAACTCTGAACACGACAATGTGCGCCCTAAACAGTTTTCAAGACCTCTCCAAATTGTTATTGATGCACCTATCGACGAGCCCGCCGATTTACTGTATATTTAAGTTGAGGGTTCAATAAAGTTCTATTTTTTTAACTGGATTAACTAATCATAAATCAAAAAAATCTTAAAGTTATCAATTTATCAAGTGTATGGTCATTTTAAAATCTGGGACAACAAATTTAAATTTTTAAGAAGCACCCTTGATCATCATAACTACCGGGGTATGGACGTTTTTATCTGCTCAACTCAATTCTAAGGAGAAGTCAGGGATTTTTAACAGAATTAATGCGTTTTTTATGGAGAGCAAATCATAGATTTTCATAGGGTTAAGTGAGTATTTAATACCCAGGAGAAGAGAAAATTTTTTAAAGAAAATTATTTTACTACATGATCGTATATAACCCCGCTCTAGTACCAGAGACCCAAGGGCAAAGAAATTCACAATTTTGGAAGAAGCGTTCTCGCTCTCGCTCTGTCATAGCAATGATCTCATTTTGTTCACAATACATTTGTAATCAATAGAGCCCACCACCGGAACCTTTTTTTGGGGTAGGGGTGGGAGGGGGGGTGAAATTCACGGATTTTGTTACCATATGGCTTCGTGTCCAAATTGGTTGAAATTGGTTCAGCAGATCAAGAGAAAAATTTGAAAAATTGTTGATAAAATGTTAACACACAACGGACGACGTCGGACAAAAGCGGATAGGTCACCTGAATGACTCGGGTGATTTAAATACATGTACTAGAAGGCTTTCACTTGACAGGTATTTTGGAGCTCCGTTGAAAGTCTAACTGCTGAGGGGGTCAAAATAGGGGTATACAACATTTTAAGCTCCCCTGACACGAATAGCATTAAGGAGACCAGCTTCATACAAAGTGAATATAAACAGACTTTCAAACCTCATTAAAAAAAAAAATTAAGTCACATGAATTCGGAGTTACTGATAACATTATATGCATATACGCAAGGTCAGACGAACTTTCTCATTATTGTATGGGTTTATCTCAAGAGTTTGGCATTGAAGCATTGCTACTTCTACGAGTTTCAAAGTTAGACAGTAAAAATCCTGTCAACCGTATTTCTTTATAATGATATAAAGCCGACAAGAATCAACCATTTAACCGAACAATTTACCGAAAATATTTTTAAAAGATGTACTTATATGTGTTGCAACGTGCAAAAAAAATTATTTATTCGATAATGTATAACTTGAAGACTCAAAACTAGATTCGACATAAGGCATCATCCCTATAAAATACCCCTCAAAGAGGGACGTGCAAATAATATATTTGTAAAGTATTAAGCTCCAAAATGTATATTCATAGATATGGAAAGGAAAATAATATTTATTGATTTATTCTGATTTATTTTTTAATCTTCTTTATTGTAAGTTACATGTATTTAATGAAGTCATTGGTTATACTTGAGATGATTGGTTTACTTGAGAAAAATCTACCGACATCTTGCTAAATATTATCAAGTCCTTTCAAATGCATAATGCTTTATACCACAAAATCATCTTACAGGTACAAATTGTATGAAACTTAAAAAGCCAAAACTTACGATTGTTTTAACTGCCATAATGGCAACACGGTTTATCGAAAGCAGAACGGGTACTGTAAATTTTCGACTAAAATTTTAAGGTACCTGAAAATCTAGCAATCCCTGTCCTATCATAATAAGGTCATTAAGTTTACAAGGAAACTCCGAATAGTACACAAATAAGAAAGATGTAATGAAGAAGGAATTAGTTGTATTTTAATTTGCAATTGGAGTATCAAATGAAATCCACCAAATGTTTTATACCGTTAGACATTCATACCATTTAACATACGTAATTGCGTGTGAATATTTCGCGATTGTTCGCTTAATTTAAAAAAAAAGAAGAAAACAGCAGATAACACCAAACCTTGATTCTAGCTACGTTGGTAAGCTAAGTTGTTATGAACGCACATGTATGTAGGTCCCACATGATCGAATACCTTCCAGAAAGGATGACCAAACCCAGGCTTTGTGAATCCATCTGGCAAGACCTGTCCTTTCCTGTTAAGGGCATGATGTTTTCTAGGAATTGGTTTTGGAATTTTTATTTACAAGTTGTGGGGCAAATCGGGGTCAAAGAGCGCTTCTCCACAGGAAAACCTGGTTCCCAGAACTCCTTTCAAAAACATGAAGTGACCAAATTATCTTTAAGATCTTGATTGGTAGTTACCATTTAGTTGATCTTTAAATGATTAGAAGACTGAAATTTCTTTTTTTCGAACTTGGGGTCGTAAAACGACTTTTTTGGACACAATATATGTCCCTTTAGATAATAACTTTTTTCTAATTTACATTAACCTAGAACTCTCTTTATCTAATCAACTGTTGAAGCCCAGAGTGCAGGGGTGGGGCTGTAAACCATTCTAAAAGATATTTGAACAAGGATGGAGATTTTCACTGCTTTAAAATTGCAGTTATTAATTAAATGACGGGTGGGACTCTTTTGTCATTTTTCCATACAGAATAATCGGATTGGGCTGATATCATGCACGTGCCTACAAAATGGTCGATGCATATCTGAAACCGTAAAATGGGGAACGGGATACCCATGGAGACATTTGACTAATTACCTACTTTACGTATACAGTAAATTCACCTATTTTCTTGGGGTCAAATTTTCGTGGTTTCGTGAAGAAAAAAAGTAGGTTCGTAGGAATTTTATTTCGTGGACACAGATTTGAGGAGTAATAAAAATGTGAAAAGTAACATTTTAGTGGACATAAATCTCTTTATTTAAAACAACGAAAATTAACCCCTATAAAAATTGATGTATTTTAAAATACGCAGCATGTATTGGAACACATTACATATATAGACATTTTCTGTATTAATATGATCAATCATTTTATGTGGACAACAGAAGAATAATATTCCTTCACATCATCCATTTTCAATATCGGGCTCCTGTTTTATACACATTTGTGGAACTTGTTGGATGTTTTGGGTATTTGCGTTCTCTGGACACCTGTTCACACCTGCCACTGTTTGTGTACCACTATGTCCTTGTAAAGACTTTCTCCTCTTCTCGCACTGCTTGCATGATAGACACTATAATGTATTTTTTAAAAATAAAAATCATTATGACTACTCAAGGAATCACTGGCTAAAAGAGTATACCAGGGCATCAACGATAGTTGGAATCGTGGGATAATTTGCACCAAGGGCGAAACCTGTTATACATGATGTCCTTGTATACTCTACTAATTAGTCAGTGATTCCTTATATTTCCATTTCGTTGAGAATCAAAATAATAATAAATTTAAATATAAAAAAATAAAGACTAATAGAATTAAATTGCATGAGGCTTTCCACGTCAATTTCAATAGTCCCCGACGTCAAACACAAAGACAGCTGCACGATATCGATTTGCATGCACTTTAGGCCTCCTTAGCATCCGTTAAAAAGAAAAACGCACGAGATTTACATGCATATTAGACCTCCATAACAGCTCCTGGGCTATCGCTTGGCGAAATTTACATTTCTTTAAAATGATTAAGAAATCAACTTAATTAATTAACAAAAGTTCAAAGACTTATCACGAAGAAAACAAATAGAAATGGGAAGATATGGAATTGCAGGCCTTTTCTATTTCACTGAAATTCAATTAACCATTTTTCTAGAACTCGAGTTGAGTATGGAATTTGTTTCACAACTCACAAGTGATACAGGATTTTTTTTTTTTGGCATATTTCACTCAAGTTTTGCATTACGAAAAAAATATCCTGTACAACTCATAAAATTAACACTAATATATGTAGCATACTTAAAAATAAGGTCTTTTACTGACAATGATTTTTAAAAATCAAATGTGGACAGGAAAGAAAATGTTTAATTTATTTATATTAAAAAAAACAACAACAACATGCATTCAACAATCAACATAAGTTGCAATGTAGAAAACAAATACATACATAGTTTCTGACGAACACGGTCCATTCCGGCCAGTAGTAACGACTGCCCACAAGTTTTAGAACCGCTACCACTCCTCTATGTTCGTTATTGTCGTGATATTCTTTTAGAATTTTGAACTTTTCTTTCTCATCCTTGATGAATAATTTCTTGCTTATATCTCTGTTAAATTTAAATTACAATTATCTGCAAATCAACCTGCATATATAAATAATATTTTAAAGCTTGTGTTGATAATATTTTAAATTCAATAAATTGAATAAAATTTGATTTTAATAATTATGATAATGAGGTACATGCACTACAACGCTTCCAGTCTGCTGTTCATGAAGCAATAAGGTGTGAGGCATCGTGCTGATACCTAATCAATATTGAATCGGAATCATGCAGCTGTTTATGGTATATTTTATTCAAAGTGTTATGATAGGAAACACAAATACTGGAAACGAAATCGAAATTACTCAATTAAAGCATCCCAAAATACAAATGTACAACTTTTCTTTGGTAAAATAAAACAATGACACACGTTATATCTGCTCATAAATACCAATATTACAAGTACTCACCCTAGTTTAGATTTTTTGTATCGATATAATTTGCCATCCTCGATAATGAAAGACTTCGCCAGTTTTCTTATTCGTCTTTTCTCGTTTTCAGACGTGGAAGGAGGGTACTTTCCTGACTTAATGTAGGTAATTACACCTTTCATGACTAAAAGTTCAATAATAAAGAAAAGCCGGAACTAAAATTATAATAAAACCCGGAACTAAAATTATGATAAAACCCGGAACCTGAGTTATGTTATCGTCATCCCGGAAAGCATACTATACAACACATTGGCGTCGGAAGCAAATTGAAAGGGGGGGGAATAAATGGTTATTTTTAAGACCTTTAAAAAAAAACTGACAAGCAAATACAAGACGGGGATATAACCATATACCAAACGCGAAAACATAACCAATGACCAAACGCGAAAATCCTATTTCGTAGGAGGGGGGGAGGGTAGGTTCGAAATTCTTTCAGTACCAAATCTTTTTCCAGATATCACCACTTTCTCCATTTTTAACCTATACTGCAACGTGTGGGGGGGGGGGGGGTTAAAAACTAGTTGCCCAAAATATTAGTTTACTGGGGCATAAAAAACAAATTTAATAGATAAATAGATAGGTTTATAAGTGAAATTCTCAAAATAGAATATATTCTATACATATATTGAATGAAATCATCAAATTAAAAAAAATCTTTTTATTTCTAAAACTGATGTCATTATAAACTAATTTGAATTTATATTCTTAAACAAGATCTTTCTAAATACACTGATTTTGATCTTGTGACCTCGACCTGGAAGTTTGTCCTACTTTTAAAAAAATGTTTATTTTTTCTTAGAACTTTTGATTAAGAGAAAGGACTTTCATATTTGACAGGTGCATTACCTGTGACAAGATATTTCCAAGCATAATATCATTTCTGACCCCTTGACCTTGACCTTCAGGACTGACAAATTTTCATAAAAATCAACTTAGGTGATAACTTCTATATGACATATGATAGGGCCTTCATATTTGACACAATATATCCTAAAAAAGCCACCTGTAGAGAGAGTTAAAAGTGGGTCAAACTCCAAGGTCAAGGCTAAGAGATCAAATTTTGTGGAACCCAAAGAAAGGTCTTGTCACAAGGAATAAACTTGTAAAATATGAAATCAAAGCCACAGGCAAACCCAATAAAAATTTAAAAATTTTTCAGACAGACAGACATAGGATGGATAGGACAAAAACTAGTTGCCCAAAATATTAGTATACTGGGACATAAAAAAAACAAAGTTATTAGATAAATAGATAGGTTTATAAGTGAAATTCTCAAAATAGAATATATTCTATACATATATTGAATGAAATCATCAAATAAAAAAAATCTTTTTATTTCTAAAACTGATGTCATTATAAACTAATTTGAATTTATAATCTTACAAATTATTACTAGTAATAGGTCTTTACTCAGGTGACCTTTTACTAGAAATTATGTCTTCCTCTATTGTCACGTGTGAGTTAACATTTGAACATTTGAAGTTTCTTCTCTGAAACCGCTAAACCAATTTCAACAAATATTGGCATATATATAGTATACATGAGTAACAAGATGTGTTTGCGAAATACTGATATACTCAGTATTGGTATCGAAAGTAGGCTATTCTCACTGGAAATACAATTGCAAAATATGAAAGTAGGCCAAGGTTAAATTTTTTTCCATAAGTACAGAAATCTTCAAGGTCAAGGTCATTGGTATCCAATGAAAGGTCTTGACACAAAAATACATATGTAAAGTATGGAAGCCCTAGCCCTAACCGTTCAGAAGTTATGGCCAAGGTTAAAAAATTTTAAAATAGGTCAAACTCCAAGATCAAGGTCAAAGGTCTTGCTATCAAATGAAAGGTCTTGTCACAAGAATTAAATATGTAAAGTATGAAAGCACTAGCCCTAACCCTTGAAAACTTCAAGGTCAAGGTCAAAGTGTCAAAGATGTTGGTATCCAATGCTTTTCTCAGAAAGATAACATAAGTGAAGTATGAGATCACAAGCTCTTAGCATTCAAAAGTTATGGCCAAGGTTAAAGTTTTTTTTCATAAGTACAAATATCTCCAAGGTCAAGGTTATTGGCATCCAATGAAAGGTCTTGCCAAATAGAATACATATGTAAAGTATGGGAGCCCTAGCCCTAACCATTCAAAATTTATGGCTAAGGTTAAAAATATTTAAAAGTAGGTCAAACTGCAAGGTCAAGATGAAAGGGTCAAAGGTCTTGCTATCAAATGAAAGGTCTTGTCACAAGGATTAAATATGTAAGGTATGAAAGCACTAGCCCTAACCCTTTAAAAGTGATGGTCAAGGTATGCTTTTTAAAAGTCACTCAAACTCCAAGGTCAAGGTCAAAGGGTCAAAGTTCTTGGTATCTAATGAAGGATCTTTTCACAAGGATTACATTACAGTAAAACTCAGTTATAACAAAGTCACTAGGACCTATGAAATTACTTCACTATATTCGTAATTTGTTATATCTGTATAAGAAATTTGTGACATTTATATACTAGTAACTGGGGATCCAAGATAACTTTGCTATATCCATGAATTCGCAATATCCGTGTTCGTACTAAGTAAGTTTTACTGTGTGAAGCATGGAAGCCCTATCCCTTACTGTTCAAAAGTTATGGCCAAGGTTAAAGTTTATTTCATAAGTATGGAAATCGTCAAGGTCAAAAGGTCAAGGTTGTTGGTATCCAATGAAAGGTCTTTTAACAAAGAATATATATATGAAGTATAAATGTCCTGGTATCTACTGTTCAAAGTAGCCAAAGTAAAAGTTAGTAATTTTTGTGTAAAAGTGGGTCAAACTCCAAGGTCGAAAGATCAGATTTGATGGTACCCAAAGAAAGGTCTTGTCACAAGGAATATACATGTGAAATATGAAAGTCATAGCTCGACTAATTCAAAAGTTCTGGGCAAGGTTAAAGTTTTTGCGGACAAACAGACAGACAGACAGACAGACAGACAGAAAGCTAAACAGACAGACAGATGGACATGACATAAACTATATCCCCCCAAAACTTTGTTTACGGGGGCATAAAAAGGGAATAAGAAATCATGAATGTCATGACCCCCCTTTTTTTGAGTAGGTAGTGGAAAACCCACTGAAATTAATGCTATGTTATAAAATCTTATTCTTTACTCCTGGACATCAAACAGTCAAACTGTTGTAATAAGCATTGCCCCCTCTACCAAAAATGTGAATTGCGAATTCTGGACCTAGTGCAGGGCTCTGTTGAATATATACACAATTTAGTGAAATGCATTATTTCTTTAAAAATATTCTCCTCTGCTCCTGGGTAATAAGGCAATGAACTAAGTATAGTTATGATGGAGAAGGGTGCCTCTTCCAAAATTGTGAATTTCCCGGCCCCTGGGTCAGGGTTTCTGGTTTTAAGCATGTGTGAATGCATGAATTCTTTTTACGTCACCTGATTAAACTCAGGTGACCTATTGCTATCCGTTTTCGGCTGTCGTTGTGCAGTGTACGTTGTGTGTCGTGTGTTAACATTTGAACATTTTCAGCTTCTTCTCTGCAACCGCTGAACCAATTTCAACCAATTTTGGCACAAAGCATCTATGGGTAAAGAGGAACAAAAAGAGTGAATTTCATGGTCCCTGCCCCCCTGGGGCCTGAGGGGTGGGGCCAAATACCACTAAAATTAGTGCAATCTTTAAAAATCTTCTTCTTTACTCCTGGACAGCAAGCAGTCAAACTGTTGGCATGATTGTAATCAGCATTGAGTCCTCTACCAAAATGGTGAAATTCATGGCCCATGGGTTTTAGTGCTAGGGCAGGGCTATATAGATTATATATATAGTGAAAATGCATTATTTCTTTGAAAATCTTCTTCTCTGCTCCTGGTTGTTAAATAAGCAAACTAAGTACATAGTTGTGATGAGCAAGAATGCCTCTGCCAAAATTGTGAGTTTTATGGCCCCAAAGTCAGGGGTTCTGGTGTTAGGGTGGGGCTCTATTCATTATATAGCGAAAATACATTAATTCTTTGAAAATCTTCTCTGTTCCTGGATATTTAGCAGATGAACTACCTATATAGCTATGATGAGCAAGGGCCCTTCTAGAATTGTGAATTTCAAGGCCCCAGGGTCAGGGGTACCATAGAGGGGGGCTCTACTTATCTACTGAAATTGCATTAATTGTTTGAAATTTGCTCCTTGGTATTAATCAAACATTTTTGATAAACAAGGGTGCCTTTTCCAAAATTGTGAAATATGTGGACCTAGGGTCAGGGGTTCATGTGTGGTAGGGGCACTCTGATTATAACTGATTAGTTGAAATACATTTTTTGTTCCCCTACCCTGCCTGTGGATAATAAGTAACCAAACTAAGCAACTGCTAAGCTAGTGTATATAGTTATGATGAGGAATGGTGCCTCTTTCAAAATTGTGAATGCCATGGCATCTAGTTTAAAACATGAACCTCTTCAACCATTGGAAAGTTGTTGCATGATGCTCAGGTGACCTATAAAGCCCATGGGCCTCTTGTTTAAAGATGTTTTGTCTACTCCTGTTTAAAAAGAAGAAGATTAAGTTAAAATGCATGGTTACTGTGATCAAGAGTACCGGTTCCAAGACTGTGCTTGTGATGTAAGGGCAGGGCTCTATTGAACCTAGAGTGAAAATGCATATTTTTAAAAAAAATCTTCTCCCCCCCTAGGTGTATAGTTATGATGTTAACTTCGGGTCAGTCTATTAATTCAATCGCTGAAAAAGAACAAAGTGATTGGATTTATTGTAAGCAAAAATATGTTCTATCAGAATGAAGCAGGTGAGAGTATAAGGTTAATATTAAAGGATACAGCATCAGAAAGAATACATTTAATATATAAAAGTATATATATATATATATATATATATATATAAAAAGCACTAAAAAACCAACAACACTGTATATCCTAAATGTCGGATCTACTAAGTAGATACAAGGTCACGGATGGAAATTTATATAAAGCACTAAAATGACCAACGACACGAACAATAAAAATTGTCAAATATATATATATATATATATATATATATATATATATATATATATATATATATATATATATATATATATATATATATATATATATATATATATATATATATATATATATATTTACTCTTGCAATAGCGGACACGCGCGACCCCCCCCCCCCCCTCCCCTTTCTCTCGTTCCTCTGGGCTTCTGAATATATGAGCACTCCTTGTGCAGTTCTGTAAATAATCAAAAATAAGTTTATTCCTCTGAAATCAACAAGACTTTATAAATGTCTTTTCTGATTTAAAGAATTACATCTGTATATGGCCTATTCTTGTGAAATATAGCGTGTATTAAAGTTTTATGTGTAAGAATCTCTGAGGACTTACCCCGGGGAATCTAATATTTGTAGATCCCAACTACCGGCACATTTATAAACCAATGATTTTCTATTCATTTGAATAGGAAAACATTTGTTTTTATTTCCAACTTTTAAAAGAATTATAAATATCAAATAGTTTTAACGAATTTTTTTAAGACGATCTATAATTTCTTCAACTTTATTTTGTTTTTCTGGGTCACAAAGCTGTCCAATTTTTTTTATTAACCTTCACAGGTACAAGAAAATATTTTCAAGTTCATTTAATTCTGAAGCTCCCGACAATAGGGTCTTTAGTTCTAATTTTACCCTATGTCACAGACAAGGTACTAATTTTACCCCTATTTCATTGACCACGCAAGTAGTTCCATTTTAAAAATATAATGTTCTACCTAAAACTCCTAAAGATATATTGATAGGTTGAAATAAATTTATTAACCACGTAATAGGAAATTAGCAGGTCTGTAAGAATTTTTGAAGTAAATATCAAAGGAAATTTTTATTTTAAACGCGCAATGAGAAAGGCGTAAAAAGGCACATGTATTTATGAGTAATGATTTTCCCTGGAGTGAGAGGGAGAGAAAGAAATTAATTTTAGTTTTTGTAAAATCTAAGATGAGTCGAGGTGATGTGTTTTTTTAATTGTTAATAAATGATATTGTCTGGAAAATTGTGAACATTATAATTCTTATTTTCATATTTATTCCATATGTACATGTGGAAGCCCCCCCCCCCACCTCGAGTACTTTTTTTTAGACATTTATTCAAAAATTATTTATTTTAAATTTATTTATCATGTGTTCGTGTAAACCATGGGAGAAATTATGCAAAACACAAAATAATGGTTCAATATATATTTTTTTTAATCGAATTTAATATTATGAGAAACGTGTATTAAGAATTGTAAGAAACGATTATTTAGCCTTTCACTGGTTTTTCCTATGGTTTACAATTAGTTGGAGTAATAGCTGCAGGTCTGTAGCGTTGTGGTTTTATAAATTTGTCTTTGTTATGGTCAAAGACAAATATATAAAACCATAACGCTACAGATCTTCAGCTATTGGATTGCGTGCCCCACCCCGACCCCAAAATGAATTATCTTCCTTCCGGCCCAAAGAGAGTGTACCTCCTTCTCTTCGTATCCCAGAAGACTGCGTGTTTAAATAGGGTGGCGAAGGGTGTTTAGAGTTATTCGTTGATCTGAAATCTTGAGCTTGAACTACTCTTAATATTAAAACAGATCAAAGATGTCAGGACGTGGTAAAGGAGGCAAAGTGAAGGGAAAGGCCAAGAGCCGATCATCCCGTGCGGGACTGCAGTTTCCCGTGGGTCGTATCCACCGTCTGTTGAGGAAGGGCAACTACGCCGAGAGAGTGGGAGCCGG